>NC_137867.1:28453249-28675749 GCF_963924005.1 Protomyctophum bolini | reverse complement strand
CAGAGCGAAACTGAGCGAAGTTTAAAATAATATGCTTAAGAGGTGAAAAGCAAAATGTTCTACAAAGAAGCGACAAATAAAGAAACCTAATTACACAGGGTGTAATTAGTGTGTAATGTGTGTGTAATCCCTGTGTAATGCAACATAACCCTTTCAAATAATATGAATGCGAAAAAAAATGATGTTCCTACACACGACACACACACACATGCACACTGACTGTACACAATTACTGACAGTCTTTTCCACGCTCAAAAGGACAGCACTCTTTACACCCATTAAAAAGTATGCTCCCGCCTGCAAAATCACAACAAATGGTAAATTATCAATTTCTCATCAATATACCGTATGCGCATGGACAATACAAACAAGTGAATCACTATTTCATTCTCCCGCCCACTCCCACTCTTCCCACACTGTTTTTCTTTAATTCTCTCCTTTCTATTCTCCTCGTCCTTCTGTCTGTCTGTCTGTCTGTCCACAGACATGATGATGGTGACTCCCATAAACGACCTGCAGGCCGTTGAGCCAGGCAGCATGGTGAAAGGAGAGAGGTTGATGCGCTGTAAGCTGGCCAGTGTTCACCGTCTGCTGGACCTGTACGGCTGGTCTCAGTTCAGCCGCGCCTGCCTCACTGTCAGTACCATGCAAGTTCACACTTCACATTTCCTTTCCATGCATGTATGCAATCTATGCAATTCAAAACTATTTCAAACTGACAGATACAATCATATTATTATTATATCATTATATATATATATTATATATATGAATTTCACTTAACATAAATGCTATGCTATATATCTCCATCTCTATTTTATGTCCTTATACAGTCAGTAACCCATCCACATTTTGTTCGACACTTTCAGAGTAAAATTTTGTCTACAGATTGTATTGTCTGTCTGTCTGTCTGTCTGTCTGTCTGTCTGTCTGTCTGTCTGTCTGTCTGACTGACTGACTGACTGTGTTGTTATCTGGCAGTTGCGTGTAAGTAAGGAACAGGAGCACTTCCTAGTTGTACCAGATGGTCTGACCTACAGTGAGGTCACAGCATCCAGTCTGGTGAGTACATTTTCTCACACACCCACTGTACTGTAATTTAGTCATCAAGTACAATAGCACCAATTATGTTGGCTGGGTACAGTAGATGAGACTTTTACATAATTTATATCAGTTAAAATAAGCCAGGAACAATGTGGTCTCATGTCTAACACACAAAATGTCTGCCAGGGTCCATTGGTATACAGTATAATAGCAAATGTTGGTACAAACTAGACAGCAGGTCCCCGTATATGCAATTATGCAGTAACAACTTCCCATTAGTACTGGGTTCAGCATCTGCGGTGTCTTTTAATCCATTTGTAGGAGGATAATTATGGTCTATCTACTTTACATTTAATATAGCTGAAACTTTAAATATCTAATTTAGGAACTAGGCTACTAGACTCTGCTGAACGTTGCAGGCTTCTAGTTCTGACTAGTTATTTATGTCCCAGGTGAAGGTGAACATTTTGGGTGAGGTGGTGGACAAAGGCAGCACCACCCTGGGAGTGGACTTGGAGAGGTTCAGCCTTCACTCAGCCATCTACTCTGCCCGGCCAGACGTCCGCTGTTTGCTACACCTTCAAACCCCAGCCACTGCCGCTGTAAGTCAACATTTACATACCCTAGTATACGCAATCAGGCATGAGTTGGTGTGGGAATGACCCAATTAGCGGCTGGATTTAGTACAGAGGCACTGGTACGGTGCAACCAAAGTATGAATTTATTCACCACAGGAAAATACCAAAATGACAGTCGCCCTAGCCCTGATATTTGCCAGTCTCTCTTTTGTGTCTTTGTGGGGGAGAAACATCATTTGATAATGCACAAATTAAACACACCTAACAAATAGGTATTCGAATTCCCCAATAAATCCTCCTGCGTAACTCCTACCTTAGTGTACAAACATAACCAAATGTACCATTTGTACATGCTCAGAGTTAAAAGGGCATGAAAACCTAGGCCATTTGTTTGTATTTGCTTACTTATACAGGTTGAAAACTGCAGAAGGTTAAAAACAAGTCAGGCTAATAAGCAACACAGATGCAATGAATAATGTGTGTGTGAGATTTAGGTGTACCAATAATAAGTATTTAACCCATTATTAAGGCAGCTGCATTGCGTACATCATGGTGTACTATAAGGCAAAGCTTATGCAGATTGCCATGTTTTTACCCATCTGAATTAGACAAAATGATTTCATGCTGCTATAACTTGACGCTGAGGGTTTTAGCGTATGCCTGCCAACCACCCAAGTGGAGAGGAAAAGACTGTGGTTGCATTGGCCATTACCTAGACTTGAACGTGTGTAAAATGAACAGACATAAAGTAGGCCATCCCCATAATAACAGCTCTGACTGGCTGTCCACCTCCTTCATCTGTACAGGTGTCAGCCATGAAAAGCGGCCTACTGCCGCTTTCTCACGAGGCTCTGCTGGTGGGGGATGTTACCTACTACGATTACAATGGCCTGATGGAGGACGAGGAGGACAGGGTGGAACTACAGAAGAGCCTGGGGCCCACCTGCAAGGTATGAGAGTTATGGAACTCTCACATTTAATATCAGAGTAGGTGTTATGTTTTCATTGACTTCTTAATAGTCAGAATAGAAATGGCCTCAACTTCGGCCATTTTCTACTTGTAACTTAGGTTCTGGTGCTGAGGAACCATGGTATCGTGGCTCTTGGGGAGTCAGTGGAGGAGGCATTCTACACCATCTACCACATTCAGGCTGCCTGCCAGATACAGGTACATATTATACACACACTTGGATACACACAGTCTTGAACATGCATACGCATTATGCACATTATAGATACACATAGTATTTGTGCGTGCATGAGCACACACACACACACACACCGATATTGCGGAGGTCGGCGTGAGGATGTCTGGATTGGAAGTATATACGCAGACTGCAGCATCAACACACACACACACACACACACACACACACACGCACGCACGCACACACACACACACACACACACACACACACACACACACACACACACACACACACACACACACACACACACACACACACACACACACACACACACACACACACACACAGACAGTATACACAGTAGGCTATAGTGCAGTGCACAACAACAACTAGTTTCAACTCACTTCCAAATTAAGACTGACTGGAACAATCTTCCTCTTTCTCTCAGATCTGTTACCTCTCCTAGCCGCTTCAGGACTTCCCTGTATTCACACCTCAAAACAATCTGTTCATGCTACTAACACTGCCTGTACTGCTGCTTATTTCTGACTCCTGTTGAAGTCACTGTACTGTACTCTCAAGTCTAGAGAGAGTTGGGGGATGGGGGAGTGGGTAGGAGAGGATGAGCAAGCTAACTGTATCTGTACATGTCTGTATTTGTGTAACTGCACTGTACTGTATGTAATGTTCTAAAATGAGATGCTGCATGTCAAGGGGCTATCCTTTCAATAAAATTCTGACCAAATTCTAAGCAAGCATAGCAGCAGCAGACAACATGGGGCACAAATCCGCACAATCAATGAAAATCAATTTGGCAAAACTTACAATTGACCTTTGATGTCTTCAATCACGTAGTAATCCATAATCAAGGGCGGACTCTGTTGTGGACTGGAGTTTGCTGGCCCAGAAAGGTGAACTCCTCAGGATACAACTGTTGTAGCTCCTCCAGGGACTGACTTCCTTACAAAAACTTTGCAATAGACGTTTGGCATTGTGAGGCTAACAATTAGGCTACTCTCAGAGAGGCTTCTCGTTTGTATTTAATCGTAAACAAACACACACGTTTCTGGGGTGAAGAAAAACAAATCTGCCGCATTCTAAGAAATAGCAAATAACAACACAAGCACAATGATAGTGTCAAGCATAAGGCATGACCAATCAATCTATGCATGCACAGAGGGACAAACTACACAGTGCCAGCTAGTGGCTATACACACATTACATCCACTGCCATATTTCACAAAATGTAATTATATTATGTGTCAAAATGTAATTGCATCCACATTATGTTATGTTATGTAATGAGTAATGACTCTACAAAATTGGTTAAAAAGTCTACCTAGGCCCACCCGTGGATACACCCCTGCTCTCCGGTGCATCAGTTACCAACAGAAATATGAATCCCCAGTAACTAACTGTAATGCTGTGTTCTGTCAGGTGTCTGCGTTGTGCTGCGCAGGTGGGGAACAGAACCTTATCCTTCTGGATCGAACCACCCACAGACCTAACCCAGCCGGTACGGTGGGCTGGGCTGGCTCTACCTTCGGGCCCCTACACAAGAGCCGTCTAGGGGAGCATGAGTTTGAAGCCCTTATGAGAACACTGGATAACCTGGTAGGTCAAAGAATATGTTTTACATCCATTTCTGCTCGTTCATGCTTCACAGCCAGCTCAGCACACCTCTTGTACATGTATACTTCAACATCGTGCTGCAAAATCTATTTCCCCTTTTGGGACAACTAGAAAGTGAACCTCCTGATCTGATTCACCACTGTAGGGCTACCGTACTGGTTATGCATACCGTTTCCCTGTGCTGCTGGAGCGCACGCGGATACGGAGAGAGGTGGAGATCCCTGCCACCGTCTCGGGCTTCCACCAGTTTGATGAGGACGGCGAAGGCCAACTGGCTCTGAGGCAGCACCCATTTGCCCAGCGGCAGCAGCAGGAAAGGACCCGCTGGCTCAACACCCCCAATACCTACCAGAAAGTCAACCAGGACCAGGCCAGCCCAGGACACCAGCGTACCACTGTGAGATGCTGAGGTTGGAGGGAGGGGGAGGATTGGCCTGAGAATGGTGTTGAGACAGATAGTTGGGAAGCTGACAGGAAAGACACAGAAGGAAAGGACTTGGGTCTGATGCCGATCCCAATTAACTGGTTAATAATGGGGTCCTGGAATTATTTTCACAATCATTTTTGCTTTTCTGTTTTTTTACTAATCAATTGAAAAAAATCTAGAATTGATCAAAGTTTTAACATTTAACAAAATATGCAAAAATAAATGACTATTTACAATAAAAAATCACACCCGTGTGACGTGAGGGGCACTAATATATTAAAGTCTAACTCATGTTGATTAAGTGATGTAATGGTGATGTAAAACAAACACAAACATTAAACGCCATTAACAATTAAGAGACAATATGACCTAAATAACACATTATGACCCTTTTTTCCCTTTATTGTCAATGCGTTTACAAAACAAACATTGAACTAAAGACAAACATTAAACCTGTGTATAGGAGGGGCTAGCGCCCCTCACATTGCTGATATCCATACAGAGTATACGGAGAATATGTTAGTGCTATTATTATGGAGATGCCCTGTGAGCTCTATTTTTGAAAACATTTGAAATATTCTCTATAAACCTCTCAAAAATATTGAGAGGTTGAAAGTGGTTAAAAATCAGGACACATCGGTTACATAATTGCCAATGCGTGAAATAATCAAGTACAAATACAGCAGCACCAATTTTAATTGGTCTGGCTGCAGAAAGGATTTGATCTTGACCCAGTAATGGTGTGCATACAGCATGTGTACAATATAGATGGAATATAATGGAACAAGAGGACGGGGCAGGATTAATAAGCTGTGGTTTTATTTAGGGTGGAGGAGAGATGGTTGAGCCATGGGATGGGAGGGTGGGGCGGAATTAGGGAAGAAGGCAGGCAGATCCTGGCAGAGTAAACTAACCATTCATCGTTAGCTTTCTCTCCCTCAAACATACCTCTGAATCTTTTTTTTATATTTAGAAAATTGGATGCAATTTCAGCTGGTTTCACTAGAATCGTCGTGGTGACACATTATTCAACCAAGGTCATTTGATTACCATCTCAAATATGCAATCTCCTTTGTGGCTTTTAGATGCTGAAGCAGCCTCTCCTCGCTCTGTGAAAATAATTGTCATGGTGGATGGTTTAGTTGTCATGTGTCAGCCCCTCTAGGGAATAGGCCTACAGCAGTGCTGCCAAGCATGGAGTCCTTTATTCAGACAAAACAAAACCGAAGACCCTCTTGTTACATCATCGGGTGGAGGTGGAGACTAGCACCCCCCACCCACCCACCCCTCCCCCCCCATACCTCCCACACTGACTGCACAGCCTCTTGTCTTCTCTCTCTGCTGCTCTCTGCATTGCAGGGGAAAGCTTGTTGTCCTTGACTGCAGTGCACGCTTCTGCCCTCTGGTGGTTGAGTGCCTCAGTATTAATCACTGGTGGACAATTTACAACACCAAATAAATTATATTATATATATATATATAGGCATTCGTAAAATGAAAAGAGATAGGACATGCACATCCCAAACCCGAAGTTGGGCAGGTGCTGAGCAAAAAAACATGTAAAAACATGTTGGGCTCCAATTGAAAAACGTGTTTATTGCTCGTAAGTGCTTCTAACGTTTTATGCTAGCACTCTTCATCAGACAAAATTATACACACACACACACACACACACACACACACACACACACACACGCTTAATGTCTCTCCCCTTCCCTCTCAGTGGCTGAAGACAGAGGAGATGACACAGGCTGGGAGCACGTCCATCAAAATGGACACAAACCAGTTTGTCCCGCTTTTCACCAACCCTCAAGAGGTGCTGGAGACACGAAACAAGGTAGGAAGTCTGCTCTCATCCTCATTAATAAATAATAACCATAAAAATAACTTTTATATGCATGTGCTATAATACTCATATACACTATGCCTTCTGTTCTATTTGGATTGTTATGGAAAAGGTTTATGCTTTCCATCAAAGAAAGTCCCATTTTGGACCATAGTCTTCTATGAACATTACTTTATTTATCCTTCAGGTGTTTTCTCTGTTCTCAGATTCGGCAGCAGAATCGTCAGGATATGAAGACTGCAGGACCCCAGTCTCAAGTCTTAGCCAGTGTCATAACTGAGGATAGTCCTCCGGTAATATCCACCTATTGTAGCAGTGATACTGTACCTGAGAGGATGGGGTTTTTTGTATTCATGATGATTATACTGATCTACAAGTTAATAGATACAGCTGAAAATGAATGGAATAGCTGTGTCCATTACAGTGATAATACCTGACAGTGTTCATGGATAGAATAGTAATAAAGGGCCTCACACTGACTCTTAAAGTCCCTCTTCATCACAGAGATCAGATTATACTGTATACTAGCTCTGGTCTAATGTGTTTCATTTAGAGCTATGTTACTGTCAACTTCCGGAACTTGCATGAATGCAGACCAGCCTCTCGTCTTTAGCGTAAATAAAAATGACGTTTTTGCTACTCACCAAAACAAAGGCGGGTTGTCTCATTTTCCTTAGTGGAAGCACTCTGAGCCCCCCACCAGTACCACACGTATAAATGGTACTCTTTGGCCAGAAAGGGCCTCTCCTCTGTAGCGAAAATAAAAATAATTTTACCTACTCACCAATACAAAGACGGTTGTGTAATTAGAAAGCCTACTTAAACTACTTTCCTTAGTGGACGCGCTTTGAGCCCCCCACCACACGTAAATGCACTTTTTGGTCAGAAAGGGATTTTGTTTTCACCAGGAAAAAAATAATTTGAGTTACTCCACTGTGCCCTCTACCGATATTGCCAAGAGAACCCTCATAGAGAAGATTTTTCCTTCGGGTGAAAAGAAATCCCTTTCTGACCCAAGAGCAGTAACGCTAATTCTAACCCAGAAATGACAGGAGAAAGGAGCCGAGGACCAGTTATATATATACTACTTGTATTGTAGTCTATGAAAGCTTCTTTTTCTTTTAGAGTTTTTTGAGTTGTGATTTTGATTTCCCCAATTCTTCCTCCTCAGTCTCCAGTGAGTGAACCTCAACTTCCTCCAGAGCCAGAACCTCCCAACCCGTTCAATGACCTAACAGACAAGGTGTTGGATGAGTACCGTAAGGAGGTGGAAAGGAAACAGGACGGAGGTATCAATGGTATGCTTGAACCCAGTGCATCTAACTCAGCTGCTGTTGCTAACCTGAGGAATATGATCACACCTAACTCCATCTTTAATGAATGATGACTACAAAGACGCATTCAGTACCAGTTGGTGTTAACAGTCAACCACATGAAACTTGCATCCCTATTCTGGGCATAATAGGCAAACACTCCCCAAAAATAGGCAAACGTTCAGTGAAAATGGTAGATCTATGTGATCTATCTCATAATGGGTAGTTGTAGCTTGTAATTGAAGCTACCCAGTTTACTATGAAAAGCTGCAAAACCTCAGTCATTCCGTCCATCACGCTCGTCGCCTCGTGACACTCCATGTATGACCAATACAGAATTCATTCCATGTAGATCTGACCTCATCAAACCCTGTACACTCAAGACACGCTCCATATATGGCCAAACCTAATCAAACCCTGTACACTCAAGACATATGGCCAGTACAGAATTAATTCCATATGTTGATCTGACCCATGCCAAAGCGCCAGCGCTCGCCCAGCAGTCTGCCGTCCCCCAGACGGATGCGTGCACGCGACCCCCGCCTTTAGGACGAGGTCGCTTCTCTATATTAAAATTGTGCCAGGGCGTTCCTCTTACTGTTCGCCTCACCTACACAGTACACTACTGTCCATCTAAAAAAAATCAAACAAATACCAAAAGGGGTGGACTGTTGACTACTGTACGTATGCCAAAAATAATGCTCTTCTTCTTGTGAGGTTATTTTGTTATGGTTAAAATATAAATGTATTTCAATTATAGTTTTGCTGTGACACTACACTTCCTTGGGAGACGTACAAATAGAATAATTTTATTTAACTTATTTCATGAATCTTTATAGTCATCAGTCTAGGTTTAAATGACCAGTGTTTTTCATGTTCACTTTACTAGTCTTTCCTAACCATCTTATGCACCAACTATAGCATTAACATAAAATATCTGTCAATGCACTATTCCCTCACCCTGTCTGTCTGATTTGTGTGTGTGTGTGTGTGTGTGTGTGTGTGTTTGTGCGCACGTGTTTGTGAGCAGGGGAGGAGGTGGCAAACGAAGAAGAGACTTCACCTGCTACCTCCCCCACAAAGGGCCAAAGCCCTAGCAATCCCCCTCCGTCAGGTGAGGCTTGGCATGATCTATAAATCGGCCATGCTTGCCTGGCATATTGGCTATCTGACCTGGGGCTTCAGGTTGCTTCATGTCCAACATAAAAATATGTGAGACGCTGTTACTGCTCGTGATTATCATGCTTTAAATGCTCACTGACGGTCCAGTTACTCCTGTTGGCATATAGGCCTACTACAGTCTTGGGATTGGAGTCTCTCCTAAATTGAACTCCAAAAGTATTTTTGCATTGCAGATTAGAGGTACCGGTATGTTGACATTGCTTTTGGAGAGACTAACTTGTAGATGGGAAATTATATATTTTTTTCAACCATCATTTTAAACACGCGATCGTTACAAATGCAGTTGAACCCATTAACCATGACCACTAGCTTGGTCACTGGATACAGAAGACGAGTTTCAACAGTATGCCGGCATGGTGCAGCAATTTTAAAACTCCAGGTTTGGAGATGAATATGCCTCCTACTCATGTTTTTGTGGTTATATGTTAACATTCGAGGCAAATTGATCTTCCTAGTTAAGCTGAGATGCAATATGGAGTAATATGGGTTGGTCAGCTATGAATGGCATTTTGTGGTTGTCATAGTAGGATTATTGTTTGCTGTACACTATCCATATGTCAACCCTTTGTAGTGATGTCCACATGTCTCCACACCCTGTGTGTGTTCCTCTCTCTCCCTGTCTCTGTGTCTGTCCTTTTCTGTGTTCCTCTGCACTGATTCATAGGGCACTCCTCTGGTGCTAAGGTCTTGTCTCCCTAGTAAGTATAGACAAAACAGTAAGACAACCCACCTCTCATTAAGCAAGCATGTTTGGCAAGTGAACTGCAAATGACATGTCTGGCGTGTAGCTTTTGCAGCTCCACCAGTGGATCACATTTTATCTGATTGCTAAAGCTTGTGTTTTTCTCCCCACTTGCTATTCTCTGATCATCCTCTTGGGGGCAGAAGAGGTGAAGACAGACTCCCCTGCCATACAAAACGGAGGTGAGGAGGAGAAACAAATGACAGAGGAGCTGGAGAAAGGGATGAAGGCTCTCTCGACTAACGACACATCCACCCCGCCTTCCAACACCCCCCTGGCACTGACCACTAAACTACAAGGGGGCACCCCAGAGGGCTCACCCTCTAAGTCCCCCTCCAAGAAGAAAAAGAAATTCAAGGCACCATCATTCTTGAAAAAGAGCAAGAAACAGAAAGAGAAAGCTGAGGCCTGAGGGGTGCATACAGACCAGACCTGGCTAAAATACTGCATGCAAATTATTCTCTGCATTTGTTTTGACCTGTTTGGAGTATGAGATAGGTGTGGTTTGTAGCATCATGGCCCTTCAAATATCTCTGGTAAGTTGACACAGAAAGTTATTTGACATTTGAATGTCATCCCTGTGGTTGTCTAACCTTCTGGTACTTGATATATATTGTCCTTTGTGGCAAATCCCACCCTGCTGACACTCCAAGGAGGTCAAATGAACAAACAGAATTATTTGCAAGTACTATTTCACTCAGGAATGATACAGTTTTGACAAATCCTCACAACACACACTTATCTTTGATCTCATGCTTCTGCACCACTAAATCACAGCTTAAGTGCACTCAAATATTTTAAATTTCACAAGGACGATCAGTAGCCTGAACATGTGCTTTCACCATTTTTTTTTACCATTGCAAAAGGTAAAATGGAATCTACAATAATCCTCATTCAATTGTAGGCATAATGCACTTAACATGTATATACGCATACCGATATGTTGTATTTATTCATCACCATAGGCACCCCCTGGTCCTGATTTGTCATTGTCATGAATGTTGCAGGTATATTATGCGAGCACAGGGTGCAGTACTTATATAAGCGTACGAGCACAGGGTGCAGTACTTATAGAAGCGTATGCTGATAGACGCCGATTGTGTTCCACTGATCGAACTGAAAGCTGGTTCTGTACAAACCTTCCAGCATATTTGTGTTATTACAACAGGAACATATAAAGGAAAGGAACAAAAAAAAACTTCACTGGCTGTCAAATACTAAGACGCTATGAATGCCACTAATACCAAACAAGGATATAAACAAAAATGAATCAGTTGCTTGTTGATGCAGTTTTGAAGCACTAAACATTCCACTTTTCTCACTTTCTTTTAAAATGATGTGTATAAAATACCTCTCAACAGTTGTAATTTTTTTAAATCAGTTATGAAGTTATCAATTTGCTGGTGTGATGTTTATGATTTAATTAAATTTCTTTCAAACTAGAATGTATCGGTGAGTGTTGCAAGGTTAACATGTACCAGTCATTAAAGATCAAGTTGATTTCAAGCAATACAATTGTTCAGTTTTTTTTTTGCTTCGTTTCCCATTGCTGGGTAATCCCTCAAGGCCTACGCCTAAATAGAATTCTGCACCAAGTGGTGTGAGATTCTCAACAAAGCATCCTTAGACTTGATGGTACTAATCATAGAACACACACATCAAGATCAGGCAAAAACTAAAAATGAGATGGAAGAAATCAGGGGGAAATCACTAAGACTTTGGATGCTCCAGCTTTCCAAAAGCTACAAGAGAACATTACCATGGCTACAGACAAATACAGAGAGAAAGAACTCAAGAAGAAAATTTAAAAGTTTAAAAGAGACACCTTTGATTATCGAGACAACAAGGTCTACGAATGGAGACTCAACAAACCCAATGTGAGACCTAAAAAACAAGTGCATTTCCAGGAGGCACATCACACCTCAGGATCCAGCACGTCTGAATACCCGGCTACCGACTCTGAACAGGATTTTTTAGAAGACGTCCAGGCCTCGGCTCCACAAGGCCCATCGACCACGCCCATGCACAACAAGGCCCACAGAGGTCCAACGAGACACGGCGACCCACCAGATACAGAAGAAACGACGCCGGGGCAAAAAGAGGCTCGAGACAACCCACGACGATAAGAACGACGACCCAACAAGGGCAGGGACTGATCTACAACCTGTCGAACAGTCCACTTTCTGGTCCTGAACAAGGCCTTCTCAACAAACTTATGTACCTACACCTAAACTTGATCCTTTCAAACTTAAAGTTGAAATGTTTAAATTCTATAGATCTATTAAACTGAAGTATTTCTACAGACAAGACAATGTTCAAGTGTATTCACCATTGAACACTCCCCCTTTGAGTCAAAAGTAAATTTTGCCCTCCAGTCAATACCATTGATACATTCATGAAATTGGTAGACAAAGACATTGACAATCTAACAAAGAATAACAATCAGAGAGATTTACCATTATTCTCAATTCCTTAGACTGAAACGAATCTGTAACAGTCAGTCAGATTTAAAAAAAGAGAGACATCATGTACAGAAACTTTGTTGATAGAGGGTACCCCAAAAAATAATGGGTACCCCAAAAAAATAATCCTAACCAGGTTGCAAAGACTAAAAAGAAACATTCATGTGCCTGCATCACTACCTATAATCCTTTGAGCAATGATATACGTAGCATCATAGAGAAACACTGTCATGTTTTGTCAGCTCACCCTGAAGGTGCCAAAGTGTTCACTGACCCTCCTCTTTTCTCTCATTATAGATCTCAAAGCATCAGAGACTATATGGTGAAAGCAGACTGCTACATACCCCCCCAGCAACACACGGGCGGTTGGATGGAGTCACCGGCTTCTACCCTTGTCTACACTGTGTGGCCTGTAAAAACTCCAAGAAAACATTTACAAGTGCAGTTACTAACAAACAATACACTATCAGACAATTTGTGAATTGTAGTTCCTCTAATGTAGTCTACATGATGCAAATGTAATCTACAGTACGTAGGCAAAACATCTAGGGCAGTCCGCACACGCATCATAGAACACATGAGTGCCATCAGACGCAAGGACATCTTGCATCTCCTGTCGCCAGACATTTCATGGAAGCCGGTCACTCCATAGCAGATCTGTCTTACACAGTCATTGATCAAATTAAGAAATCTAGAAGAGGGGGTGATTTAGACACTAAACTCCTCCAAACTGAATCTAGATGGATTTTTTTATTTAAAGTCTGTCAATCCAGGTGGCTTGAATGAAGATCTCACCCTCCAGTGCTACCTATAAGGAAAAAGTTATATTCAAAAAGTGATTGTATAAGTCCGTCATGTATGCAATATTCTTGTTTCCTATATAACTGACTTTGTATATCCTTTCTGTAATGTCCACGCCCACAATCTGGTGATGTCACCAATTAGTAATTCTCAGCACCTGAGCTGTATTGTTTTGCTGTAAGTTCTTTGTCTGTGAAAACCATAGCACTGACGAAGGTCTGAGGACCGAAACGTTTGCTTTTTAATTGCACCACGAGCACAGAGCATGATAAAATAAAAGTTTTTTTTCTTTTTTAAGTCTCAGTCTAAGGAGTGTTACTTCTAGTTTCTATACGGTGAGCGAGTCTTTTCCTGTCAAAGTTTCCCTTATGTTTTTGAGACCACCGCTACCGTAGTCAAGTTTGGAAAAAAGGACGAAGAAAGGCGCAACAGTATTCTCAGTGCTTCTGGGTAATCCAACAAATGTACTGTACTTCAGGCCTGGGCCGGCCTAGCGGTCCGGGCACTCTTCACAAAATGTGATTGTCATGAGTCTGAATCTAGATCTCGATCTGTATTCAGTTAATTATGCAGCACTACATGTCATCTATTTAAATGTTGTAGTCCGTCTCTGTATTGTATACTTAATTGATTTGTACTATTTTCTTGATAATTTAGGTTACCCTTATGCCACTTACTTTGCTCTTATATATTGTAGGTGAACAAATAACACTAATGAGAAGGACCCCCCAATGAACCTTGAGTAACCATGTTTTCTAAAGAACAATTGTTTTAAAAGGGAAATTAAAGTAACATCAGTCTTTTAATGCTCAGTATAATCAGCAGGTACAAAAACTGGGGAGGGTACACAGGTCAGTAGATGACCAAGAATTGCCACATAATCGCAATGCGCCCTGGATGATTTCCGGCTGGGGGGGAAGAATAGGTCTTCCAAACAGCCCCTCAGATATAAACATGAAAAACACTGGAATCCACTAGATGCAAAAACTGAACCACTGTTTTTTATTGCATTGTCCTTTTTTGGAAACTATATACATATATATTTTCGCATGTGCGCACAGACACACACACACACAGACTTAAAAGCTGCAATCCGTAACTTTCATATCCTACCTGGGAAATTAAACCTGGTCCCTTGTGTGAGTGCTGACATTTCTATTGCTGAGCTAATAGAGAAAGCTTTTTGGGGATAAATTGCATTTTGAGTCCCATGCAATACTTCTCGTCAGTGGCAGATCTAAAATAGTGTAGATAGTGTAAAAGCAGATAGACCAAAATCAACCACAGTAGTTGTTGTTAGTTCATTGTACTCTACCATAAAAAAGTTGTATGGATTGCAGTATTTAAAGGATAGCACATATAAGCAAATTACTATATAACTTTAACTTTGCATCTAGTGGCTTTCAATATTGTAAATTGTTACACCAACTACAGTGTATCACGACAGTTCTCAGAACCACAGTGACATTGGACATTCGGGATGTTCTCTACACCTCCCACTGTAGATCTGTAGTTCCAGGTCAACTCTGAACCAGATTTGATGAGCCTGAGACAAAACATGAGGAGAGAGGGGGACACATGTCAACCAGTAAGAATAAAAGGTTCATAATATAAGGCGGCTAGTGTAGTGGTCCGGGCACAGGCACCTAGGCTGCTAAGCCAGCCTGACGGTGTGTCGCGCGTTCGACTCGCGATCCCGACGACGTTTGCCGCGTGTCACCCACCCATCTCTCTCCCTGTTTCCTGTCACCATACTATACATCCAATAAAGGCAGAAAAAGCCCCAACAATATATCTTAAAAAAATAAGATATATATAAATCACAATCAATGCTTATGAGTGTTAATTAAGGCATTCAAACAATCTCCTCAGACAATGACAGGTAGACACTTACTTGTTGGTGAAAAAAGCCATCCAGGGAAACCTAAGGTCATGTGTGTCCACAAAGACATTCTGCACGAACATGTTGGGGCTACAGCTGTGCTGTAAGAGAGAGAGGAAATGCTCGGCCATTCAGCATGTAGTCATATTCATTTAAATTCTGTGCACAGGGGAAAAGTGGCTGTTTTGACAGCACTTTGTGATCCTGGCTGCATCGGCTCACGTTGAAATAGCGTGCCACGTTGCCTTCCACACCAGCATCGATGACGTAGCACTGGTCCTCCCCAGCAAACAAATGCCTGGTCATAACCGTGGTATCAGAGGTAGTTGATTTGTCTGGTCCCTTCTCCCTCGCGGTAGAGTCAGCCCCAGATTCCACTTTAATGCGAGATCCCTTTGCAGGGCCGGCTGACATTTCGAGGTCTGTGGGAAATATAAACACATCAGCATGAGTCTCTGATCCTAATTTTGGTAGAAGAACCGAGCCAGGTCTTATTACATTAAAATAACTGTTAAGTTCTACTCCGAGTAAGACAAAATACCACACATCAATTTATCTCTGGCTACCTTTAGCCACCATAAAACAGCAGGAGCTATTGTGAAATTAGACTAATGGTTATCTTTCAGTTTGAATGAATAGTGGAAGGACATATTACTGATAGTATTTCCCTCTACACCAACTCTCTTTACCGAGAGTCACAACATAACACTGATGTTTTCAACAAATGTTTGTCCCAAAATAGGGACAACAAACAATGCCCATCATGTGCCCCAATAAAAACTAATACAAATGGCTTTCCCAGTCCAAGAAGGGAAACCATCTGGTCTGTCAGTTGTACCTGATTCACTGTCTGAACAGTAGGCATCGGTCTCATAATCCTCCTTGTGATCCTCAGCCGCTTCTATGTGGTTCAGCTTAACACAGTATTCTGTGTTATAACTCTTGGCCTTCCCACTGCTCTGGACTCTACCTAGAGAGAGAGGAGTGGGTGAGCAAGTGTAGGAGAGTACTTGAGTAACGTAACTGTAACATTCTAACTTGTCCAGTATGATGGGAAATTATTAATGACTGTACACTTGTAATAAATATGATATGTTGCACTGAGAGAACATTCCATTTTGTTGAAGCCAGTGCGGGAAGGTTACAGGAACGGCTAGAGTCCATGAATCAGTGTTACAAGTTATCGAATTTTGAAGAAAGCTATCGTAAACGGCAAAAAAACGCATTTAATCACAGGTGCAAATACTGTATGTAAATTTTTAAATAGCGTATTTATTGTAAGCATTGCAACAATTTAGGCATTTTACTAGGGAGAAATTATTAACAACCTTGTTTGACATGCTTCTGGAAACACGCACCACAGCACATACACAAAAATAAATAAATAAATAGGTGTAACACAGAAACCTGTGGCCTGTACAATGATGTAGGTGCGCATCGCTTTTGATGACGTTGCGTAGAGTGGTCCTAATGGGCAAAAGGTGGCTGAAATGTGCCAGAATAATGAGTTTTATAATAACTGTACAATATGTGAAGACATTGAGGGCGTGAAAATAAGCCTAGAACCTTGGCAGAATACTTATGAGTAAAGTGTGGAGGCAAGTGGAGTGCTGGTAAGTTCGGACCTAGCAACCAGACACCACGTAGACCCTATTCTGATTCTGGTAGTTGGATGGCATGTTCTTCTTTGTTTTGTTAGTTATATTTGGGAAAATATATACTCTATGCATTGGCTTAGTTACGTGCCATATGCAACTTTTAATGATGATTCGACTATCAGTTTTGGGATAAAGTTAAAGTTGTTGGGGTTGCAAAACCACCTGAACCCTTCTCTGATTCGACACAAGAAGTTTAGGTGACAGACTGACTTACCACTGAAGGTGCAAATAAAGGTGCCCATGGCCACATCATCCAGAACCCGGACGCCCCAGCCTCGATTTTCCGTCCTAAAAACCTGCAACCTCACTAGGATGCCGGTCTGCACCACTCGGTTGGAGCACGTAGAAGGATGACACCGGCACAGAGCGTTACACTCATACACACTGAGGAGAAGGGAGTCAATCATTTCGATTAATAATAATGGCTGGGTTTCCCAAATAAATGTTGTGTTGCACGTAGCTTGAACAAACCCCTCAAGGCCGCAAACAGAAGCCTGTGTGCGGCCTAATTGGCTGCATGGCAGTGTTTTTTGGGAAACACTGTCAAACACAACAACATAGAAATAGACAACCTAGACTAGAGCACAGCCATACCCGTCCTTATTGCACATGTAAGGCCTCCTGCATGAATACATAAACAAACCGGTTTCCCTAAAGCCTCTTTAGCCTACACACACACCTGTCGACATGTGGCAGTAGTAAAACCATTCGCAAAGAAATGTGTGGTGTGAGTGGTGACTTTCTTCATCTCATTTAAATATAAAAACTTTGAAATTAAACAAACATGTTTAAGCCTACTTCAGCATCAAGTAAAAACATTAATTTGAAGAGTGAAGAGAGCCTACTGTCAGCCGTCCTGCAGTCCAAATATAATTAAATAAATTTTCAGAGGTGAAGTGATGTCGGCAAGGTAAATGTAGGCCTATATGAAAACACAGGCCTGAGGCCTACCATAGCAGGCGGCCTAATAATTTGTACAGCACTAAGGTATAAAGCGATTGAAACGCAAGAAAAAATGAAATCAGCTAAATTAAAATATGATTTCGAAAACACAGCTTGACATGTATAAAACAGTGTAGTAACTAAAATAAAACCTTTATGTGAATCAAAGCAATTACATAATAAATGTTATTATGGAATGGCAGTGTTTTATCAAACAAATGCATAATAAAACTACCGGTAATGCAACCAAATGAGTAAACAATCTAGAAGCTTACGCTACTAATAGCGTAAGCTTCTAGATTGTTCACTCATGTGCTGTTTTGGTCACACCACAGCAATTATTGGCAGTCGAATAGGTGCTCCCAAATATCTTTTTAGGTGGCACAGAAGCCTCAGATTAAATTTTAGGAGCATTTGGGTCCAAAACTGTCGCAATTTCGAGCCCTGTACTATACTCATCTCAATGAAGGTTAAACAGATATCTTGTGATGACAGTGAGGTGAGAATTACCTGGCTCCTCTAAATGCCTACACAAATATAGGCTGTTGAAAATACTAGTATTATATGAATATGGGATTTGTTCATAAGGGAACGATTTATCATGAATTTAATTCAGATAATGAAAAACTCACCCGGTAACGATGTGACTGTACAATCTCTTGTAATGATAACCAGCACTTGAATCCATGGGTCCAGCATGGCTCAGGGCAGTGCTCTGAACAGTCAGTTGCATGCAGGAACATGCAACACTGAAAAGCAAAACACAAGTATAAATAGACAGAAGTCAGCTTCTTCAGTCAGAAGTGACAAAACTAGCGTTGGCCAGATTCTTAGATAATCACAATCATTATCAAATCATAGTCATAGTTCAAGTGCTGGTGGTTGTACAAATGTTGACATATCTCCCTTTTCGGGCTCCCTGGTAGGCACACCCACCTATCCCTGCACCCATCCGTACAATCACAGCCCACCAGGAAATCAGGGGAGGTGTTGATAGAGACGCCATCGGTTGCCACAGGTTCCTTTCTGTACATGGGCAGTATAGCTCGATCAGTGTTTAGCTCGTTGACACAGGAGATCTGTCTGCGCTCCTTGCCCTTAGAGATGTCAAGTACGAATACTTTGGAGGGCAAGGGCTTGCAGGTGATGGAGACAAACACGTCAGGGTCCAAGCAGAACATCTCCAGAGACAGGAAATCACAACGAGTCTTGTAAAGGTAGTCTTGCACCAATGCCATGGTGCTGAGACTCAGGCCACAAGGAGACTTGTAGTAGAGGTGAGGTGACTCCTTTGAGGGAAGCAAATAATAATAAAGCATCAATTAATCAATCCATAAATCAAAACCTTTGCTTAGGCAGGGGAGCCTGAGTGACATTGCTTTTGTTCCAGCACTGCCAATGCAGTGCACCACAACATAACTTTCCTCAATACTGTATAGAGCATATTCTTTATCTTCTGCCAACATGCACATTGCATTGCCATTGGAGTCCCCAACCATTTTTGCACCAAGGGCCACTTCCATGTAGTAAATAATTTCGCTACAGCAATTATGCACCTTTCAGGTGAATTATCTGGTCATTATAACCTGCCTGTCATATAGAGGACCCAGTAAATAATTCCCCATTCATTTTCCGCATAGACATTTCAAAAAGTATTTATTTAAAGACATGTAAGCCTCAGACAAAGTCAACTCTTATCGTGACAAATCATAACAAACGAACAGAATTTTGGGCCGAACAAATAATTAGAAAGAAGTAAAAAAGGGCACGGTACAACACTGCCAAAAATGAATAGTATTTTAATAGAATTTTGTCCTACGGCTGCTGAAGTAGCGCTAAAGTGGTGCCAAAACGCGCCAGCAGGACCAGACAGCAGCGAACATTTTTCGAAAATATAAGTAGAGCTTTGTGACTAAGGCCCAATGTGTTGACGGCTTTTTAACGATTGTTGTTCATTCTGAATAGACTGAGGCAAATTAAAGAAATGGCATTTTCGTGCAAACTCGCTTCACGGAATACTAGCGAATGGTACGTGGACCAAGGTTGGGGACCCCTGCCCTACATAAGACAGGAAAACATCAAATGAGCCAAGAGACAAGGACACACTCAGGAAAGACGGCAAATAAAGGAAAATAAGAAATTGTCATTAAAATAAAATGCACAAGTACCTCGTCAGCCTTACGCTTGCAAGCTTTCATGCGGTGGAACTCATAGAACAGAGGTGCCAGAAGTGGATTTCGTCCATGGTGTGGCTTTACGCCATCTTTGGGCCTGATTCGGTCCAAACAGGCTGGGCTGCACCTGTGAGGGCTGTATTTTACCCTCTTCTTAGATGATGGTACGGCGACTGGCAGCTCACTCCTAATATATGTATAGAAGATATGAGGGTTCTTTAAGCAATACCATTTACCACCAATAGTAATATAAACAATAGCTAGACCTTGGACAAACCCCGGCCCCCCTGTCGCCTAACCTCGGTACACCTTCAGTTGCTAAGTGACGTCCCCCGATTCGTTAGGGCTTTCTACCCGTCTTCTAATCTGTCTCAGCAATGACTTACTGTAGTGGAAATCTACAGTCGAGATAACTGTCTCACACTATCTCGCGAAAGGCAACACGCGTATACAATTCTCCGATTCCAGGCTATACACTCGTATAATATGGAATTCCTCTACTGAATGTCATATGAAGTATGCATATCATGTTTATTAAAAATGCCTAATAATAAACTATAATACCATACACTTGACTCAGAGCCCAGAGACGCTCAGTCTATATAGAGGGGCCATCAATAGTGTTACTAAACACCAGACGGATATGAACACTTGTTTTTTACTGTGTGTAAGATCTGTTGTCTGTAGGCTGTGTGGACGTTAGTACCATGCGATTCTCTGTCTTGTCTGACCGTTCATCCAGGACCCTCGTTAGGCCCGGGAGTCGAAGGGTTAAACGAGAAAAGCAGGCAACTTTCTCACAAACAGCTTTCTGACAGCAGCGGCAGTCTGGGCGATTTATTCACAGCCTTTGACTTGTACACTTAGAAGCCGGCGTTATTACGTGGGCCTCTTTCTCACCGACTTTGCCCGCTCATGGAGAGGGGGAGTTGAGTGATACAACTCACTTTTTAATTCACTCACCTTCAAATTTGAGATCTGGAAAAGTGATCAGAATGTATAACTATATAGATCTGCACAGGAATGGCTCAAAGTAGCATGAAGGAAGACAATATAAAAAAATGCACAGAGTGAGAGAAACAGAACAGATAGGCAGTCTACAAGATAGCACACAAAGGATCAGTGTTCTAACGAGCAAGGTAGAGAGATAGAGAGAAAAGTTCTCCTTTCAGTCAAAAATCGCATCTCTGGTCTTCGCCGATAAGACAGGCGTATATATCAAGTTAGAAAACATAGCGTCATAATAAGGGAGGTATATCCCAACCTTACGTCTAGAGACGAGTGCACGAGCGAGCCCGCGCGTGCATGCGTCTCGGTCTTCAAGTTCTCTAATGCCCGAGAGTAAACCCACCGAACAGACGGCTCAGTACAAGGTCATCTTGTCCAGTTTACTAAAGAAACTCCATGACACATACAATACTGTGCCTACAATAATATAGAAAGGTGAATGCATATGTTTATCACACTTACACATGACATAAACACATTAACCCTTCAACTGCCATACCACGATCACTGTATTATGAATATATATATATAACATATGTAATATAACATTGTTACATAAGTTATTCAATACAGTTGTAACAAATGGGGAACTTGCAGCACTATATAACCTGTCACATCATTTCAGCATCTCGTCCATTGTCACTTAGGGGTGGCCGTTGGCGCTTGGATATGACCCACGGGCTGGCCCAGGATTATAGTATACTGGCTGGGCTGGTGGTTGCAGAAGGGGGTAGGACGATACCATCAGGCCGGTATGGCCCGTCCGGTCCGTACCTCTCTGCTTCATAGGACGTGTGGCCTGGCGGGGGGGAAACCCAGTTGTTCCATTGCTCGCTCGGAGACGGCCATCTGGAGGGGGGCCTGTCCGCCCGTCGGTGTCCCTCAGCTCGCGTGCTTCTCCTTTTTTTCTGGCGGGCAGCCTGGGCTGGCTGCCGGTGTTGCTGCGCGATGACAGAGGCTCTTGAGGTCACCCGGGGCGTCGCTGGCTCAGCGCACACTACACCCCCTCTGACCTCTGAAGCCTCTGGTACTCTCGGGCCCTTCCTGTGGGTGTCAAGGCCCTGGCGGTACTGCATGGCTCTGGGTTCGCGGTAGCGGCCCAGAATGGCGAGGTCACTCATCAACCCAGCTTGGCCCGTAGCCCCGGCTACACAAACCCATACCATGCCCTGGCACTCTCTGTACTCTGGGGCACTGGGTCGTCGTGACTCTGTTGACTTGCCATATGCTGACCTGGGTGTCAAACATAGACCCCCAGACCCCAGTTGTCACCTTCCAGACGATTGCTAACCCGGGCCTTGAGCACGGCGCACTCCTCTAAGTTCATCTTCGCAAGCCAGCCCATTGGATTAAATGGGGTCTTCATAGGTCTCACGCCTGGGGTATAACTGACAATGCTGTCCCAGGTGTAGGGATCGGCGAGTCTGGCGTGGGATATCCGGTGCCCGTCACGATCAAGCAGGGCGACCTGGGCGCTGCTGTCGACAGCACTGAAGTCTTTCTGCTGGGGATCCAGGAGGACTCAACTACGGTTCTCGCTGCGCGTGCGCGGGTAGGCGCAGGCGTGGGAGCCACTGGGACAGGCTGGTCAGCCGGTTGTGGTGGTGTGGCGGGAGGCGGCGGCACGGGGGCAGGAGGAGGCGGGAGAGCATCCATGGCCACGCTCCGGGAGGGTAGCCATTCGCTGTTCGCGAGCAGACCACCTTCCCGGACTTTCAGGGTAGGGGTTGAATATTCCCAGTGCACACGCGTTTGGGGGTATGCTAGGGTTCTTGCTAGGCCTAAAATCACTACCAGCGCCTCCTCCGGGACATTAAGGGTTTCGCCTTCGGTCCAGGACCGAGACCCGGGAGTCCGGGACCCCTTGATCGTCCCTTTCGAGGCCGTCTGGAGAGTGGGGAAGTCTGTGATAACACAGATCCCGGTCTCTTGGGCATTCAGGAACCTGAAGGCCCCACATAGGATTCGTTCTTCAGCAGTGAACTTCATCTCTGCCGACGAAAACTTGTAAGACAGACAGAGGCACGGGTGTTGGCTCTTCTTGTTCCTACATTCGAGCGATATTCCTCCCATGTTCAGCGAAGGCATGACATCCATTGGCACAGTCGGGACCCGCCTTTCGAGGTCGCGATGAGCCGTCAGAACATGGGATTGGAACTGAGCCCAATCGCCAGTGAAGTCCGGTATCGGGACCAATTCCCTCAATGCCATACTGCCATACTCGGCGGTAGGCATCAGGGTTTGCGAGCCATTGGCTAGCTGAATCATGCGCGTTCCTTTTGCAGGCATGTCGGCGTGCAGCGTGACGTCAGCCCATTCTCAGTGGTGTTGGTCGCCAAGGCCGCAAGCAGGGGCCGGGCTACCGAATCCACTGAGATTATCGCGTTCACTCTGGTTGGGGGAGGGCTTTCAGAGCTGGGCGCGGAGCTCGTCCTGCTCCTCCTTTGAGAGTTTCATCCATTCCTTCGGTGGGATGAATGGGGGGCCCTTGCCCCGGGGTTTTCCCGGGGCTGCTTTGCCTTGGGATTCCGGGGGGAGTCCTGAGGCTTCCCCCCCCCCCTTCTTCCCGTTTTTTGGCCGGGAGGAGTTTCCCCCCCCGTGCCTTTCTTACCCTCCTGGGCCGGCGGGTCCGTAGGAGAACCCTTGGCCCGGGGTTCTGCAGCTCCGGAGGCCATAGGCTGATTCGCGCGACGGTGCAGGGTCAGTGCGTGGCGTCTGTCCCATGCTATGACCTCCTGACTGAGCCGTTGTTGGGTCCAGATACGACAATGACTGGCCATATCCTCCCCAATGAATGAAAAATTGCGTTATAACATGGACTGATAAACTGTATCAATATAAAAGGCACAACACGGCATCCGCATGTAGTCATCACACTCATGGTCTACAAATAGTCACAGACCAAGACTGTTACAGTACATAGTACCAATAACACCTGGTACACCTAAGGGTGAGGTCACGTGCACGCATCCGCCTCGTTGACGGCAGACTGCTGGGAGAGCGCTGGCGCTTTGACATGGGGGGTCAGATCAACATGGAAAGAATTCTGTACTGGCCATATAAGGAGCATGTCTTGGGTGTACAAGGTTTGATGAGGTCAGATCAACATAATGGAATGTCAGAACAGGTCAGCTCCATATATGGAGATCTAAGGGTGGTAGCAGACATTCTCTTGAGTGTACAGGGTTTGATATGGACACAGGTAGGGCCGGGCCTTAATTTCCGGGCCCGTTTAGAACTCGCCGGCTGCCGGGCGCGGCTGCACTAATAACTTTGGGGCAAGCCCCAAAGTTTGAATGGACAGGTATCAGTCAAAAGGGAGACATCGAAGAGGAAGAGACCTGCATGGGCTTATTTGGGGGCATTCCCAAGTATGGGGATAATGACTGACTGACATTATCCATGTATGGGAATAATGTCAGTCACTGACCTGCAGTCGCAATTATACTGTACACATATTTCAGATTCAATAATCGGCCCAGGTGCAGCCTGCCTGAGCCAATTGTCTGGCCTGCACAGAGCCATGTTATGAAGTACACAACAAAATAATAAAAAGTTAGCAAAGAGAGATTGACAGAGACAGACAGACAGAGTGAGTACTGTGTCCACCATGTATGTCCTGTACAATACTTTTCTTATGATTAACATTCTACATTCAGCCTCAAATCATTAATTCGTCATTCAAGAAATGTTTATAACACAAACTTGGAACACAAGTGCTTGCCTTTTAGCACTGGTGTGGATGCTAGTGCTGGTGTTGGTGCTCGCTGACGATACTGGTATGGTAGCAGGTCTGGTCTGACCTGGCTTGCTTGGATGGATGGTCTGTGTTGCCGTCACTGACAATTGGAAAGAGACAAAGAAATTACCCAACCTTTCCACACACATCGAAGTTTACTTTGCAACAAAGTAACTGTACAATTGAGTTCTCCCTCTTTTTATATGGTATGGTTTTAGGGTTATGGTTAGGTTTAGGCATAGTTTCTGTGAGGTAAAAGATAGGTTTAGGCATAGTTTGAGGTTAAAGTTAGGTTTAGGCATAGTTTCTGTGAGGTAAAAGTTAGGCATAGTTTCTGTGAGGTTAAAGTTAGGCATATTAGGGGCTGTCCCGGGTTAAACCCTCAGCTATGGAACATCACACAGAGCGGTTTTATATAGACTATGTAATGTATTAACATAACTCAATCTGTGCTGAAACGAGATAATCTTGTGAAATGTGAATATCTATTGTAACAGACTGTGCCAAAACAAGATTTCATTAATTGGTATTAATCCATAATTAAAAAATACATTTATATATTTTTTATTATTATTATTACTTGCATGTTAGACAGCCTACATATGGATCCGACGTGCACGCACGCACACTTAATACTCATTTGTCTGCTCACAATGAGACAGAATCTGGTGTTTGGGAGGCTATAATTCCATGATCTAAACATCACACGGACCAAAACAACTCCTTCGTGTATCCCCCGCAGCCTAGAGTGAAGCCACACTGTAGTGTGGTGGCGGCTGCACTTCCTGGTTGCCCAAGGAAGCTTAGAGAAGGAAAGGACATGGTCACGTGACACTTTCATAGATGCTTTCATGGGAGCCAAACTATACCCGGAAGTTTGGCAGAATGCACTGGAGTCAATGAGAGCTCAGTGACCAGCTCATGAACAAACACTATTTCTGAATGACTGAGACCTCTTTTAAAGTAAACGCTTCTGGAAAATAACAGAAGACACATTATTGTCTGCTGTGTTGCTTTTCGATGTGTACATTGTATAGTATTTTATAGAGGTATGGTATCTAAAGAGCACAAAGTACCTTTCTGAACGTACCAAGTATCGTGAGACTTCGGACAGTTTCCTGTCTGGCAGCCAAATCTCACGATACCTCCGAGACAGAAACACGGTTTAGATCCTCAAATTAAATTATATACTGTGCAGTGCACATCGAAAAGCAAGTTATTAGAAAACAACCTGTGATATGTCTTATTTTATATTCCTGGACCGATTATATGACAATTGTTCATAAAATAATGTTTATGAGCTAATCCAGCCAGCTCCATTCACTGCAATGTATTCATTGGACTTCCGGTGTGAGTTTTGGCTCCCATGCAAGTGTCCATGAAAGTGTCATAGCACAGCCCAGTCACGTGACTTCTCTAACAGATATTATAAAAAATAGATGCCTCACTGGCCGCTGCATTTCATTGGAGCGACATGTCTCCCAATGAAGGCAGGAAGTCAAGCGGAAGTGCAGTGCTGAAGGCATTTTTCCCCCCTCTTTTCTTTAACAAACAGTCATGACAATACAAAACAAGACAACACAAACAACAAAGTTATTAATACAACATCAGAGCCAGGGGGGATTACTAACAGAAAACATTAAAGAGTGAACACAAAGCAACAGTTCTCCGCAGCTTTCTTATTTAGAAGTGCTGAAGGCATTTGCTGAAGGCACGCTGTGTCGATGCCCAAATGACGTCACTCATGCGACTCCTCCATGTCTCTCGCTGTCACTCAAGTGACTACTGGCCAATCACAGCGCATCTTTTCCGGGACTTATGTTATGCGCTCATTGAAGGCAAATTATTTGCAATTATACTGTATCCTGTAAGTGTTCTTTCTCCTGATTGGATAAAATTGGTGACATGCATGTTCTGTTTACTACACAGCTGGAGAGACAGGGACACAGGGAAACCTATTTTACAGAATACACACTATAGCGATGATTACTATCAGAATATAGAGCCTAAACTCTTTCTCTTAAAGTGAACGCGGATGGTGGCACTGGGAACTTCATAAATGCTAACTGCTATCCGGCAAAGAAAGAATTAATGACGACTTTGGCTCCTAGTCGGGACCAGAGTAATCTAGTAAGTGGCGACACGCTTTGATCTCGCCGCAAAGCTATGGGCTATAGTTCCAAACATTGCTCCTATGTCATATCATATGCTGGCCCCGGACATACGCATCGTAGCACCTGACTGATAGCATTACTTGCAGGCTCTGCTTGCGCAAGTAATAAGGGGGAGAGAACACAACAGAGACAAGAACACAACAGAGCTTCTTTCACCTGACAAATATCATATTTCTTGTTATTACATCACTGGACAAATACTAACTCGGCGGGGGGATGGAGGGTTGGTTGTCCTTGCGTGGCTCCATTCCTTTCTCATTCCGTTTCTTCAAATTGAAGATGTATTCGAGCCGTATGGAGCCCAGGTATATCCACTCCTTCTGCTCATCATCCTGAGGATGACATGCAGACCACCATTATCTCATGTTCTGACACATTCTGTGTACATGACACAAATTACAAATGTATGTAACCAGGTATATTTATTGACAACAAAATCACAGTTGAGTATGGCTAAATCTTACAAAAAAAAAACATTGAGCAGAAACAGAATATTATTCCTGTGTAGCTAATCTTAGTTTTTACTCTAGTCTAGCTTTATCGTTATTTAATGAAAGAAATATCAGCACTCTCATTTCATTGCGTATATTGTCAATAATCTGCACCCAATTTTACTTATAGAATGCCCTGAGTATGCTATTCCTTTGGAATTAGATTGATACCTGCCACATATGTGGCAAAAATTGACTGACTACAATATTATACTCTCTAAAAGGCAGATTTTTGTTTTGTTTTTGTAAAAAGAAACTTGAAGGGGAACAAATGTATAATAATAATCATGATTTACAGGACCATGTTGAAAGCACCTCACCTCGAAAGCCACCTGTATCAACTGGCAGTCAACCTGCTCCACAGTACACTTCCTCTGGACTCCTTGGAAGTCCACATTCAAGGCCTGGTGAACTCTGTACACAGCCAACGAGGAGTTTGGATACACCTGCAGATAGTCCCTGATAAATTTCCTGTGAGTCTCATCAGTAAGATCCTCGCACACGTCCTTCACTGTCACACACAAACAAAGACAAATTACAAGGTTTGATTTTGTTTTCCCTATTATGACTTAACAGGAACATACAATTTCTTATTCCATTTAAGATATTTTAATTAGTGTTTGGCAGTACCACGTTGTTAGTAGGGTCTTGCTATAATGATATTATTTCAAACCCCAGTAATATGATTAATTATAAATGTCAGGCTCCTTCTAATTTGTATAAGTAATGAAATAAGTAATGATAAATTACTAGTACATATCACTAATAATGATATTCGTTACCACTCTGAGAAACCACATTTTAGCTTTCTTAGTTTTCCCCGTTTATTACAGTGCATCGCCCTAGTATTAATGACTGAATGAGCAAAACACTGCTAGGAGAATTATGCATCATCAAGCAGTTTGATTGCAACAGACCTCTATGCTGTTGTTGATCCTCTGCAGTCTGCACATGTTTCATTTAGCAACAAAACACAAGGTAGATAGTTGGACACAATTGTCATTCAACTACTGGGATTCCCTTACTGATGACTGTGTATATGCCATCAGGCAGCCTTGCCTGATCAATAATTACAATCAACTTACATGGTCGGCAAACCAGATTAAGAATAGTCAGACCAACATAAGAGGGAGTGTGATCATCAAAGAAGACCAGGAACCTGAAAGATAGAAACATTCTTTTGTCAAAACCCATAACTGGAATTGAGCTAAAAACTTCTACTGTAACTTATACTCATTGGCCAACCGTCTCAGAGGTGTACCCTTGTTGCCGTTATTATTAATTATTACAATAGACTAAGTGTCAAATTACACACACAAATCTAATATGATAGGATAATTCACCACATGGATGTACACCCACCCACACACACTAACCTCATTCGGTTCTTTCTATTGGGGAGATCCACCAGGACACCAGCAGCATACCAGGACCTATCAGCTTCTTGATACATGGCCACCACGCGAGCACCAACGTACAGCCGGTCCACAGCCACTGTGTGGCAAAACGCAATTTGATGTCCAGACAACAGGATCTTCTCCTCGCCGAAATCTACCTCGTACTTCTGCACATCATCTGTGAATGAGGAATTGACCTTGTGTTGATTGTGTGAAACGCTTAAAATGGACCAGTTGATTAATGTCTTATGACAACAGTGAGGGTCACAGTAGTACAGGGTAGCAGTTAAGTTATCAGTTATCACTAGAGCAAACGCAAAAAGGGGGCTGTTGCTCAGGAGGTAGAGCAGGTCGTCCAATGACCCGAACCCCACATTGCCTCCATTGGTGTGTGAATGTGGGAACGCTGGCATCGACTGTTTGCTAGCCTCTGTACCCAGGCTTTCGTTTCCTTTCATTGAAAGCCTGGGGGAACGCATTGGCCGCTCTGGTCTAGAAGAGGGAGTCAACCCTTCCGGGTGGGCGTCGCTCCAAATGATGTGACGTAGCGCTGCACTAGAGGAGAAGAGGAGGGGCCGGGGCTGATGGACAGATCGGTGAGATCCAATCAGGGCGTGCGCAAATCAGACGCAACCCACCCCTCTAGACCAGAAACCTAACACGTTAGCTCAGGCTAACTGCTTGCCGCTTTAAAGCGCTTTAGTCTGAGACTCTGAGTAGGCACGTAGTGCATAACTCACCACATCCTGGCCCTAGAATATTGTCACAGTACAGTAGATATGTTCTGAAATATTATCTAGTGGCGCCATCTGTTCAGTCAAGCGACACCAATATCTACAACATGCATACCTTTTTGAATTTGTAGTATGTATGTATACAGTATATATGGGCAGAAGTGAAAGTGCTTTTGGAGGGAAATGAGAGTGTGCAAATGATGGGCATCACTTCAGGTTGACACTCAGTTAAAGGGCCACTTCACCCCCTTTTGCAACCAGATCTTATTGTAATGATGTTTAGGACACAATAAACACTTTCTTGGAGTTTTTATACGTGTACTTTGTGTTTAGATATTTTAGTAATCGTGCCATGTTCATGACTGAAATTTCTCATGAAAATGTGTTCTCACTTCCTTCCTGTACTTCAAGTCACACCTTCACCCAGCCTTCACAAGCAGGAGTAGTGCAACAAAGCATTATAGGCACTGTAGTAATCCAGCAATCTAGTCAAATACACAGACTTCATTTTTCTGGCCATAGGGTGCAAATTTCTACTTGTGCTACTGTTATCTACTAAAAATACTATTAACATTGAGTGCAGTTTCTTCCAGCGGTGAAATGTCCCTTCAATGAATTTGAAGGAAATGCATATTGGCTGAAGATCTAGTTTGGATAGATAAGCCTACATCTACTAAAATCACCTTTACAACTTAAAAATCACAGAGAGGTCTGAATCAAACAAATGCATGTTGCACTGTGTACAGTATTTTACTGGGAAACCTTTCTCCCTATAGCCTACATGTCAAAACCATAAACCAGGCAATATTCCATTCTAAATCATTAAGCATAAGTCCTGCTGAAAACATTGTCACACCTTCTGTTATGATTTGTGATATTTTTCCCTTATCCCAGAAGCTGGACTTCCTCCTGGCTAAGATATCCATGCCAACCGTTATCTCCTCTTCTGGGAGGTTGGGGCGGGTTGTGTCTGGGCTGGAGGAATCCACCCGTGCACAGGAAGTTACTGCAACATAGAGTACCACAAATCATGGATGGTTAAAAATAACTGTTCATCGAGATCACTGTACAATGCAAAATAATAATTGTATTGCCTTCAAATGTCTTTTTAGTTTTTACAACTGTGATGTAATAGATCACATTAGTGTCCTGTCTCGCTATAGCGCACGTAGGCTACTCTATTGCAAACATAGCGGATTTATCCCCCAAAAAGCATGTTTTTGCAATAAACATTTAAAGATTCTGCATTTGCGGCGCCCCTATGGATGAAAATGGAATTGCTTTGGGCTCTCAGTTGAGTAAACCACCCTTGACATGTGAATAAAATTTGGGGTGGAATGGATATTCCGTTTGTGATTTGGAATATGATACGAGTTCACAGGGATGCATTGTATCTGGCCGTTATATATATTTTTTTTCTCTCTAATAAAGCAACAGCTTTAAATACACATCAGTGAATACATCAGTGACTCAAAGAAAAAAACATTAACATTGCAGCATTTCAATATGACTACAGTGAATGAGGATTATATTTGAAGCACTGTAGTTGCAAACATGCATGAAAAGTGAAAATCCATTGTTTACCTCCATTTAGCTTTGGCGTTGTGGTGGATGTATTTGTTGTTAGTTCATTGGTTGTCACAATATTCGTCTGTGAAAGAGTCACGTTGCGTGCAGTGTAGGGTCTTGTGATATTGGTGTTCACTTTTGGCATCAGTGTCTGCTCGTCTCTTTTCTTTTTTGACCGGGATTCGGAGTCAGAGTCGATCCAATCAGAGCCACTGCTGCTGTCTTCTTTTGGTTCCCACTGCGTTTCAGAATCATCACTGTCACTGTCCTCTTCGTCTACCTCCTTGTAGGTGCTTTTCTTCACTGGCACCCGGGTACGGAGAGAACGGCGAGTGATCAACGGTTGTGAAGTAGAGGAAGCTTCATCTCTTTCTGGGTCTTGAGATGGAGACAAATGAGGCATATCATCTACGAAGGAGAAAAGTGTGAAAATGTGAAAAATGATAATATACTCAAATACTGAAATCACTTCATGATTTTTTCACTTCATCACTTTGATTATGTTACTGAAATCATAGTATTATATGCCTTCGTGTTAGTGAAGTAATAACATGTCGACACAACATCCTTACTCTTATCTGCAGCAGCAGCAGCAGCAGCAGCAGCATCATCATCATCATCATCATCATCTGTGTGGAGTGTTTCATCTCCTGAGGTGGAAGGTTCATCTCTTTGTGGGGGTTTGTGTGAATTCTGAACCCCGGTAGTCTGTAGGTGTTGTGACTTGGAAACAGAAACAGAAGTCACCAGGCTCTCAGATGGGATAACGTCATATGGCGTTAAATGAGGCATACCACCTAGGAAGGAGAAAAGTGAAAATATAATAAATGTTAATGTAAAAAAGAAAAGAAAAAAATAAACTCACATGTCATCACTTGGATTGTTAGTGAAATCATAACATGTCATCAATTGGATGGCCTTTGCCTTGGAGTACCAATACATTGCTGGATAAAAGCTGACATAGGCAGCCAGTAGCCGCAATTTGATAAATTGAAACACTAGATTGTTTTTTTATAATATAAATTTGCTCAAACATACTGTTAGGTAGAGTTCTAGGTTTTAGGTTAGTTTGCTGCTGCTAAACAAATGACTGAAGGGACAGGCAGCACTGTGACAATTATAAGGCATCATTGTAAATGGGGGTCTCCCTCAATTGATTCTCCGAGAATGTAAATAAAAGGTTAAATGAATAAGAACTCTTCGTCTCTGGTTGCTGTTGAGGATGACTCTTTTCTACACATACATTATTCTGTAATACTGTATAACAGAAAGGTATCTGAAAACTTGATACATTTTCTTCGTAACAAAAAAAGCTTTTTATTAACATCCTTACTGCGGTCTACAGCATCATCATCGTCGAGTCTGTTCACCACAGCGCCATCAGTGTTTGTGCGGAGTGTTTCATCCTCTGAGTCAGTGTCTCTGTACTCCAAATCTATTGTATTGTACAGATTCTTCACAACAGCCTCACATTCGTCCACTGCCCTGCCAGGCACAATCAAGGATGTCAATATTTTGTCCCATTCAGTTCTATACATTTCATTGAGACACTTCAGCTCAGATTGACCATAAACCATTTATTGCAAAGCTATTGCATGTTAGTATGGCGGTGTGGCTCTGCTCATGTGATATCAGATAATCTGCGTACCAAGACACAGGTCTGATATCACATTTGATATCTCCGATTTTCTGTTTACCGAGACACAGTTCTGATATCAACGACCCCCCAGAGCAGAGCCAAAGATACAATAATCCGTGAACAACATTACACAGTAATAACACATCAACACATGATTCAACATAGTGAATCTACACAATCGCACTAAGAACTACAGGGAGGAGGCCGGGGAGGTGGGGAAATCTTTCATGCAGACGCTGCATGAGCTGCTTTGACAGCTCAGCATGGAGAATGAGTAGTGACTTGAGCTGAGGCTGCTTAAGAAGTGCTGAATTGCACTGTGGGAATGAGGGCGTGGATGAGATAGCTCGTAGCGAATGAGTGAGAAGGGAGATGGCCTGTGGAGAGGGAGCTGATTTAAAGAAGCAGAATGAATTACTAGGGGGAATGAATGAGGGGAACTAATAACCTTCTGCCTTCCGTTTCCGTGCCTCAATGAACTATCGCTTACGCTTGAGAGAGATGGATAGATAGATAGATAGATAGATAGATAGATAGATAGATAGATAGATAGATAGATAGATAGATAGATAGATAGATAGATAGATAGATAGATAGATAGATAGATATCTAATCTATGCATGAGAGTGTGTGTCAGTCATGGCACTCACTTTCGGACATCGTCATATTCTTTCTGCCGCCTCTCTGTCCTGTCCAACAGGGGTTGTAGCCGGCTGCCCTGCACCACTGACGAGTCCAACAGCTCCTTCCCTTTCTCCTTCATCTTCTCCTTGATCCATCTTCGGAGCTCCTCTCGAGTCATAACCAACTTATCATCACCCTCCATCATGACTGTAACATTTGTGACAAACTGGCACCTGACTCCTAATCCAAGGCGGTTGGGTTGAGATGATGTGGATTAAATTGCTCAGTGAATCTTGCTGCTCAGAAATCTTCCCAATCTGTAACACACACTGCATATGTTTAGGTTTGGCTTCAAATCAGGTGTTTAGCAGACTGAGCAACTAAAAATATGCCTGATCAGGGTAAAGGTCATGGAGAATAAACATACGAAAGGGTAAAATGTTCAATAAATAGAGTGTAAATGAATAAGTGGAGGGAAAGTGGAGATATTTTATTGGATTACGGCCGATAATGAATTAATACCTCCACGAAAATGTAATCTAAGTGTTCTTAGCCGCAAGAAACTTAAAATTGACAGTCCATTGATTGATTTAAGTATTTATTATCAGTTTGGAGAATTAAAGTAAATGTCAAGCACAACTCAATACAAAACTGTTAACTGTGGACGACACCATAAAGCATTACACTGGTTTACAATAGGGTCCACCATGTTCAATTCTTCATCATAACTATATATAACTTCTATATAGCTCAAAACAGGAAGTCATCATCGAGGAAGAGGGAAAAAACATATACAGTGAGGGCGTGGGTGGGTGATTCAGATTTACGGGGGCCCTTTCATGTCATTCATAACACGGAAGTCTTAATATGATTGTATTAAACTTATATGCAGATTGCAGATAGCGTCTAAATTGCTTGCGGCTTTGGTGTCACATCCCATGTTGGGGCTGCTGTAGCCCCTCTCGGAACCCTCCATAAAGCTTTTCTGAAATTTGGATATCGCTTTAGGTAACTGGGTCTACAAAATGTCAGAAACTGCAGTACCATTGGGTTCTGCTTGTAGGGCTAGGGCTGCTGCTAAGCTTCAAGCGCAGTGAAATACATTTAAAAGGAATTGACTCGAGACGCAATGCCCTTTACTTTACTACTTTTTGCTTTAGTGGGAAAACTCTTCTTCGATCGAGATTTACGAGCCTTGAGACTTTTTTAATGGTGTATAATATATAATTGAATACATACAACACAATAAGAGCCATACTAGAGTTATGTAAATATTATACTCACCCACGTTAGCCTATTTGTTATTTGAACCAAAACATCTTGCTTTCTCAGTTAATAACGTGCTTGTTAACAAAACAAACCCGGTACGTGGGAATGTTTATCTAACACATTTAAAATGGCAAGATCTTGTCAATTAAAATGTACATTTTACGCATGAAGCAATAGTTTTAGCAGATGTTATTGTTGCAGAGCGCGCAATCGTCCTTTTTTTCTCCGCTACGCTAACGCTGTAGCTACTAGCTACGGCTAGTCGGCTACAAACCCAACACGCGTTAGCGCTAATGCGCATGCTCATATGAAAATCTCATACGGAAACAATATTAGCCAACCGGTGCGCTCTCTCGGCGCCAAACACGAAACAGCATGATTTATGATATACCGGTATATATATATATTTGTTTTAATGTAGTTTCATTCAACGGAATGCTTTACTCTCACACAAGGAATAGCGTCCATAGGTGATAGGTCCATAACCGTTGCCATGCATACTCCGACTCTCCGAGTCCGAGTGCTCTTATTTGGGGAGGAAACAGCATCAGCATGTAGAGATTCTCTTTGCTGTGGAATGTGGATCATGTGTCACTCATGTCATCATCATGTGGCCAAATATCATTGGCCGAATGTCCGTCCGTTCTCATACTTATGTGCATGAGGGTAAATACTGACAAAATAAAACCACATCATTTTAAGAAGTTCACCTCCTGTATGTCAGTTCAGTTGGGCACTTGAAATCTGGGAAGTGGGAACACATTCGGTTAAAAAGAAAAGGTTGTTCTTGCTTGAATGCAAGTAAAATACATAAAAAGTAAAACTATAACCTAACCTTTTTTTATCGATTGAAATATTTATTAACAGTTTTCAGAATTACAGTAGGCTACATTTCAAGCACAAACTCAATACAAAGACTGTTAACTGTGAGTGGACGACCCAATTAAGCATGGTTCAAACCTAACCCTAACCTCAGTAAAACTATAAAACCCAGTAAAACGCAGTGACGTGATGTGGGCTTATATTTAAGGTGGTCTTGACCTGACTGGACAAAACATGGCGGCCCCATTGAGTATTGTTTCTTGACGCATTGCTCCAATTTAATTTTTGATATTTAAACACTAGAGGGCGCCACATAATAATAATAATAATAATAATAATAATAATAATAATAATAATGATGACTGGTTTCTCCACTTGTTTTGGAGGGTGAAGTACTACAAAATCTCAACCTCACCACCATATGGCTAGACATTTCAGCTTCCTGGATAAATAAAGGTTAAAATGCAGATAGTGTGAAGTACTCTCACATTCATATTACACTGTAACAGGCTCATACTCAGCAGGCATGAGCTGAATTTAATCAATGCAGTCTTAGCTTCTCAATCTCACTATACTTGAACCCAACACAGTCATGCACAGTGACATTTGCTGACAGAAAGACGCATGCACGAACACACACACACACACACACACACACACACACACACACACACACACACACACACACACACGAGATGAGGGAATAGAATAGAACACTGAATAAAGTGAACAGAGGCCATCTTCGAAAAGAAAAATAGCATTGTCTGAGACTGATTTAGGTGAGAGAGTAGTTTGTGTGATATCGCCTAACTGCAGCAAGCACTTCACATTGGCTGACGGCGTCAGGGGGAAGTGGATTGTAGCAGACTGGGAGCAGAAGGAGAGGTAACAAAAGGCCCTATTGAGGAGTGGCAATAGAGGACTTGACATGCAGGTATAGGCAGATATTCCTGTCTGTCTGTCTGTCTGTCTGTCTGTCTGTCTGTCTGTCTGTCTGTCTGTCTGTCTGTCTGTCTGTCTGTCTGTCTGTCTCTGTCAACAAGGCCCTCCCTGCTAGCCAAGTATTGAATCTAACCAAAGCCACAGGGCGGCAGTGGCTCAGGAGGTAAGGCGGCCATCTTAAAGTATCCTTGAGCAAGACACTGAACCTCTATGATACCGATGAGCAGGTTGGTGCCTTCACTGCTTTGCATGGTTTTCTCCGCCATCAGTGTGTGAATGGGTGAATGTATACATTCATGTAATGCAAAGCGATCCACTATATTAATGTAGTCCATTTTTCCATTTACCACTTCTTCTAAGCTTCATGTCTCTCTCAACATTCCTATTGTTTCAATAAATAAAACATACAAAGGGATTGAACGTTCTGTTTACAAATTGACTATTATTCTGTTGAGCTGAGTTGAATTGAATTACCTGTCCTAGAATGATGTCTGTAATTAACTGAATTGTAAAGAGGGGGGGGCTGAATTAAGTTTAGCACTGCTGGCATCTCTTTTTATGTGTATTTGACACACAATCCATGAGTGTGTATCACACCATCATCCACCAATAGTGCCTAATGTCCCCATCTCCCTCCCATCACAATCACGACCAGTAAAGTTCCTTCTTTGAAATTCATTTTTACAAGGCTACTTTGAGATATGTTAGGTCGTGTTCTGGACTTCTATTAAGCTGTTTATTTACTATGGGTCACATGCAAGCCAGTGTTTCTCTCCAACTTGGGATGCACTAATCTTATCTAATGTGCACTTTTCCCTCTCATCCCTTGAGATCGTCATTCCACATGCAGAACGTTTTCTCTATCTGTTAGTTCTCATACACAAAAGTATGTGTGCACACATGCACTTTCTCTCTCTCCCACACACACCATAGTAGTGCATGCCCATAGTTTCCATAGTGCATGTCATGTCATGTGTGTGTGTGTGTGTGTGTGTGTGTGTGTGTGTGTGTGTGTGTGTGTGTGTGTGTGTGTGTGTGTGTGTGTGTGTGTGTGTGTGTGTGTGTGTGTGTGTGTGTGTGTGCGTGCGCGTGCGTGCGTGCATGCGTATAGTCAGTTGTGAGCAGGGTGTGCAAGGTTGGGATAAACCTACAATCTGCAGTCTACTAATCTGGCAGTTTTTATTTTTTTGGGGTCTGACCCCTCTCAGTAACTGTGTACATACACAAGCATTCAGACACTTGCATAACTCAGCTGATAATGCCGCTTTTGTATACATACATTCCACCAGGTAGGTTATGTTATGTCATTGTATACGATGTCTACAATGTCTACAGAACATACAATGTTCTGTTACAGTAATAGCCCTGTAGACCCATGCACTATGGCAGCAAATGGAGGAGGGAAGGTGGGGTGGTAGCAGCTTGAAAATCCCAGAGGTGTGTCCCACATAGAAAATTTACGAGGTATATTACATTACTCTTCTCAAATTCAAGTGCATTCCTCTGGGAGCACAACAGCAAGGCCTATAGAATGGAATTGTACTGAGGTATGGTAGTTGCACAGCTCTTTCCCTGTCCTAGAATATCTACCACACTCCTGTTCACTCCCCTCCCCCTAGCAGTCAGCTAGCTCCAGAAAGGATGTAAGGAATGGATGATGCTCAAGATGCCCATCCCCCCTACCCCCTTCCTCTCCATCCCAGGCTTTGTGTGTGTTAGTTATTGAACAGTTGTCAGATGGCTGTGATCATGCAAACCTAGGATTTGGCGGGCAGATTACAATCTGGAGAAACACACAGAGATGGCTGGCATGGATCAACCCACCCATGGAGGATTTATTTTATCTCCAAGGGCAGAAACCCCCCTCCTCATTATTGCCTGTTGAAGGTTGCACATAAAGTGTAGTCATTATGAGAAACTAGGGGCGTTGGTTTCCTGTGCCAAAGGAAACTTGTTTCTTAGAATCTAATTATTCCACAGATTTGTCTTGCTACACGTAGCCTCGGAAACCCAGACGTTTTCTGCAGAGATAACAGCACTCGCCGCCACCAATAAACACAAACACAAGGTTGATAAATAGGTAAACAAGGGTTTCAAATGCTTTATTCCTTTTGTATCACTGGCAAATATAAATTACTGTTACAGCAATCATTTCTCATTTATTTTAACCACATTTGAAGTAAAATGTCTTTAGAAGTGAATGTCCAAATTCTCCCAATTCTAAAAAGTGTGCACAAAACGTCCACCATTTATTCTCCTCATTGTTCAACAATAGACACTTGTCCTTTCTGTGGTGAAAGGCAATATGTGATGTGGTAATGATAATAGTTGTTTATGTGCAGGAGTAGAATGAGGTGTTAAAAGTCACTGAGTGCACTGTGTTGTGTATTACATTTACATGAGCACCACATCTGAGGCAGCCCCGATGAAAAAGGAATGAACTTGATATATGTCACTATATCATAAACACCCATATATATCTATAATATACTTCTGTCATGTCATACATTTGTTTCTGCATGTTTTAAGGCAGGTAGCCAACGCTGTACAACCAAAATGATGAATGTCAACCCAAATATACACATGAAAATAAGGGAGTCATTATTCCTCCTGATGTTGAAACCAATAGCTTAAACAACTGGACTAGGCAAGAGACCGACTTAAGTCTTGTTCATTGAGGATTTCCACACCTGCTTCTCTTAAGGCAGATGCTGAAAGCACCGGGTCTTTGTAGAGGGGGGCACACAAGAGAGAAAGGGCCGGGGCAGAGCGATTTTAGTTCATGTATCACATGACTCATCTAGTATTCTGGCTGAGACTGCCCCCAGCCCCTCTGCACCATAGTTGCCAACATAGCATGTGGAGGAGGGAGTCACACACATTCACAAGCGTGCACACACGCACAGAGTCGTGGAAGACAGAAAAGGCAATGGAGTTGTGGATAGGCATGGACTCCCTCAGACAGACACTGATACATGAGGTCTTTGTACAATGGACTTTTTTTTTGATGCACCTTTTTACTTGTAAACAAATTAATTCAAACTAACAAAAAACATAGCCTTACCTGGCATTTTTCGTTTTGTTTTCAATCTAGACAGTACCCACCCTCCCTCTTCCAAGACATTTCTCTCTGATGACAGTGACGAAATAAACACTCACAGTCAAGCACACACATTTGACAGATGGCATTCTGGTGCGTAAACATGCACCTGCCCACTCACACCTGTTCTTCTGTACAATTCTCATCAAACGCTCCTTTCTAGTGTGGCTACATAGTCCCTTTCCATTTTGGATAGGTTGAAATTTGACACAGAAGGGCAGCATTCCACAATAAATGACTAAACAATCTTAAACCTATTCTTGACTTTTTGTTTTTTTGGTGTACCATCTTCATGCTCTAACGAGGATTTGTTGTGTTTGTGTGGCGTGGGGTTGAGAGGTGGAAGGTTCCTTTAGCACTGCACTGTAAAACACAAGGGTGTACTGTGAGGATATTTACATTCAAAACACAGCCACCCCCTCCAAATGTACATGTTGCCTTTACATTGGTATTATCACTTTATTGTACAGTATATACTGTACGACTGTACATATTTGTACAACACACTGAAGTCTTTATTTCACACATTATGTAGATTTGATATTTGTTTTGATATTTTGTACTCTTACTTAAGATGTAAATGCAATTTGTGGGAAGCTTGCAAATAATGTCACCCACTCTTTTACACCAGTAAACTTGGTGTGATAATAAAATGAAGTTGAAGTTGTTGTGCCCATGATTTTTCCTAAAAAAGGCCAATCTATTACAGATGGAGCCATCATTTTGTCTGAAGCTCAAAGAGCCAAACAATGAGCAACACAACACAGTGGCTTTGCGCACTGCCACCAAACCCCCACCTCTCATACGCTCCCCTTTTCAACTTTTATCATTTTTATTTTATGTCTTATTATTCTCCTGCGAACAAGGAGGATAGCTCAAACAGATAAAAGTCAGAATTAACCACAAAGAACAAAGAATAAAACTTTTTTTTGCAGGGAGCACTGTGCCAAATTCAGCACCAAAAGCACCAAAAGCCTAGAGGCACAAGAGACTGTTTCTAAAAAGCTATGGATTGGACTATGTTGTGCAAACAAACTACACAGTTAAAATCTCAATATACTGTAACCTCACAGGAAGAACATAACCAATTACTAATTAAATATATATATATATATTCATCTATATATTCATTATATTAGATCTAATAAATACTTTTTTCTTTTGTTTTACATAGAAATATTTTTTTTCCCCATTTACAAACAACCTACATTTCTGCTGAAACAATAAATAACTATGAAGGAGGAGAGTGAATCTGCAGTTAGGATATTTCAGTTAGCGTTTTCAGCTTGGAACACGCAAGAGACGGACACTGTCCTTACTGAGCATGTTACTCCCGAAAGGCAAAAAGCTAGTCAGCTAATTCTGCTTCTCGGCTTCAGGGACACCAGAAGGGAAGTGTACTCTCTTCATTAATAATGGTCAACAACAATCACTCCTGAAAACGTGTCTTTCTCTTTCCTACCTTCCTCTCCTCTACATGGTGCAGTGGTGTCCAATAATGTGCACGGAGTCCAACTAACACTACACTACTGTGTAGTGTTAGTTGGACAATAATGTCCAATGTCCAACCAACACTACAAAGGGTGAATTCACCGTTTTGGTTCTGCCCCTCTGGTTGGAAGTGTGCTTATTAGTGCTTAGGTTAGGTGGATGGCAACCTGAATATACTCTGCCCTCCAAGACACATGATGGGACACCACAGATCTAGTGGAATGTGCTCCAGTCATTTGACTGTTCTCAGATATATTGCAGCCAATGGCCATGAAACTTTAGCATTTTTTTGTTTTTTACCATAGGCCACAGTGGCTTGTGAAACTATTTCACCAAACAAAATAAGTATTAACAAAAATTGGTGTTTCGTTTACTTGCCAAGAGGCTGGTGGAGAGTACACACAAACATCCCAGTCATGGCCAAAAACTCACCAGCATTTGGCCAGTAGCTGGTGTTTAATTTCCCATCCTCCAATAATGATATCCCCCTTACACCCACGTCCTAGTCAGCTCAGCTTAGACAGGACCACTGACACACACACAACGAACATGTGCGCACGCACGCACGCACACACACCCAGACACACACACAGAGGTTAAAAGTTGCTGTACAATTGCCACCGTCGTCAGAGAGAGGCAAACTACTCTCATAATCCCCACTCCTTCACAATCTCATGCTGCACACAATTATTTGGTACTTTTTTGTTATTTTCCTCAGAAGTGTTCTGTACGCTAGGTGTGGGACATAACACAAGTACATGGTATGAAAAAGATGGGACGTATTGCTGCTGACCACCACAGTTTGATAACAATCCATATCTCCACATTCATGCTATATATGTCCTAAAAAAGAGGCCTGTAGTGGACAATGCAGGCATACATCTGACTTATTATTTTGTTTCTAATCTGATCACTGATGATGTCACTGGTAGTTCTCGCCTGATAATCGAACAGCCATAATAGGCTGAGTCAGGGACCCTATAGTTGTTTTTTAAGACAGTGTTGGGACATTGGATTGGATTCTTCCCATTTAAGTGCAAAATACCACCCATGGATGGTCAACAGGCAGTCACCAGGGGCAGGTGTGTGTCACTGCTTTAGGATTCCGCTCTCTGTTGCTAAACAAGGAAAGAAGAAGGGGGAGGTGTGTGTATGGTGTTGAATCTCATAACAGCTTTCAATGTCTTTTGAGGCGTTAGAAAGAAAAAGAGGCAGTGGGGTATCATGTGGTAACATTCTCTGGCTGAAGGTTGATGATGGACGAAGGATTGGGGAAAGACAGGGAAGAGATGAGCACCGAAGGGGGGAAGAGTTTCTTCTAAGGCCCTGCTTGTTTGATTGGAGAAGAGCACAGGAGCAGATGCAATGCTTGGAGGACTGTCCCTCAGATCCTGACAGATGGACGGACAGACGTTGGGCGGGCAGGTGTCTTGATTTCTTGAAAGGTGTTTCCGGTCTGAACAAAAGTCAATGTGTGGGTGTGAGGAAATTAACAGATGCCATGTTATTGGCCGGGAAGGAAAGGCCTCAAAGTTGGTCATTCCTGCTGGAGAGGATGGAGCGTAAAACTAGAGACGTGATTGGCAGAAACTAGATGTCGCGGTGGAGGTTTAGAACCAGGAAATAGTGGTACAATCTTGGAAAAAAAAACACCTGGGTGATTGCGGGAGATGGATTTCAGTGGGGATTTACTTGCTCTTTCTATAGGCTGCAGCCCAGCTGCTTGACCGGCTCCTGAGAGTCCTGCAGTCTGCGCAGGCTGGCACTGGAGTAGCCTTCATCACTGCAGCTGCTCCGCAGACTGCCTCGCTCGTCCCCCGAGTCACTCACACTGCTGGTGCTCCATTCCAGGTCGCCCAGCAGGTAGTCTGTCCCCTCCACATCAACATCCAGGTCTTCTGTTGGGGGAAGAAATACAAAAATTAATTAATCATAATTGTTGATGGTCTTTCCATTAAAACCAACCAACTAATTTAGTAAATCTAGAGGCCGTCCCTCCCAGGTACTGTATTGGAACAAAATGTGTCCAAAATTCCCAATACATTTCAGCTGTTGTTTCTTTCTAAATGCTACATGGATTAGTGTGGAATAGGGTCTACAGTATGTGGGTGTGTGTCCACAGTTATCGTAAACCACGATGATATAGTGTCAGATTTCTTATGCATGCTGCAAGTAGGCCAAGGAAGTAAATTCCCAATTTTAGCCCCTTCTATAAACAGCTTTTGTCCCCACACGTCTCAAGATTTGCCATTGACAATGAAAGGGGAATTCAGGTCAAATGTCCTCTAAATCTTGTCCCCACACATCAATGAACGGAGAAATGACGTCAGAATTCCACTAAATATGATGTAAATCAAAACATTAACACCATTGACATTGACAGGGAAAATGTATGTCATACAGTATGTAAAGGAGTAAATCAGCTAACCAATCACAGGCAACAGGCATTCTGATTGGCCAGTATGAGATGATGCATGATGATGTATGATGATAAGAGCTGATAATTGCGAACGCAGTGAACACTTACTATGAGACCTAGCAGATCATGTCTGTGTGTGCGTGTGTGTCCCCTTTGTGCCCATATATGGAGCTACGTCCAAATATGGAGTGTGTTGCATCAACAAATCACTCAGCTCCATATATGGGCACAAAGGGCACAGACACTTTCTGCCCATATATGGAGCTACGTCCAAATATGGAGTGTGTTGCATCAACAAATCACTCAGATCCATATATGGGCACAAAGGGCACAGACACTTTGTGCCCTTATTGCAATTTACGATCTGCGTTCGCTTCCCGCGTTCGCGCGTCTTACTCGTAATAATAATCTTTATTGTCCTGAAGGATATTCATCTTCACAGGTCTGTTCAGCACCAACAACAAAAACAATACATAGTACAGAAAAACATTACACCAAGACAATACAAAAACTGTGTACAGAACCATCCTATCGGCGGGGTTTGTTTAATGCCGCGATGGCTGAGGGGACAAAGCTCCTACTGAAACGTAGCAATGTCAACTGCCCGCTGACATAACGTTGCTGTCCGGAGGAAACCTCATAACTCAATTTCTGAGGTTTTTTCCATAAATCAGTGCTATTGAACACCCTTTACATCTGTGTGTTATTTCGAAAATAACCAACTCCATTGGACCCTCAAACTGTCTGCTAAAGCAACTAACTCCACCACCTCTCTCCTTCTCATGCAAGTAATTGACAATATCTAAAGTCATAACACCAACTTTGATGAGGTTTTATTAATTTCCTTGAAAAATGAACATTTTGGAGTTATGAGGTTTCCTCCGGACAGCAGAGATAAATTGATGTACGATGACAAGAGCGCCCCTCATTTCACAGGGGTGTGATTTTTGTATAACATTTTAGACTGGAAGTCAAAGGAGGACGATTGGGCTGAAACTTTGCACAAATATGGAGATGTCTGACATCACAGTACTGACTGTGGATAATCTAATAATGCAGTCTACCAAACAGACGCGTTTCTTTCAACTGCTGCGCATCCTAATCATTATTAAACAAAACTCCTAAAACTACTACAGAGAGTTATATATTCCTTTCTACTTATTATCTGAATATGCACCCACTCCACCCAGTGTATTCCTGAACCTTTCCACACTGTCCTTGAGTTGAGCGAGCCTTTCCCTTTTTTTTTGTTATCAAATGTTTTTTATTTAAGACCAAAAATCGAGCGAGCCTTTCCCTTGAAGTGAATCACAGTACGGAAGTACGGACGCCATACACTGTAGGCATGAGATCAGAGATCCACAGGAAAGCCATGCCATTATTAGACCATGTCTTAGTTATTATAAAACAAGCCATTGAATGAATGAATAGTTTATTTCGATCTTTCAGAGGGAGACATTACACAAAATAGGCATAGGCAGAAGCTTAAAGCTTATTAGTGCCTATCCTTATCTCAACATATTCCAAAATACTGTTGAAGATATGCCTAACAATCAACATATAAACAAAACAAACAATATAGTCATTGTATCTATAACCTTATGTTTGAGTCTACTGTCCACATACAGAGCAGTCCCTCCTCCTGTTCTAGTATTTCTGTTCATGAGGTTCAGCTCATAGCCCTCTAGCTCAAAATCCATTGCTATTATCATTTTCTTCCTGCCAATTCCCCCCATGTGTACTGCAGTGTCTGTCATGCCACAAAGCCCACTGTTGGGAGGATGTAGACAAGCACATGCTCGAGGTCACCAGCCATTTATTTTCTCCCAGTTTCCTCCACTCTGAACAGGCGCCTAGACCAACCAGTAGGAGACACTAGTCTCCCAGTCAGACCACTGTGGTGCTGGATGGATATTTTACCCGGACACCTGGTGAGGCCTACAGTAATTCATGGCCAAATATTTTGTCCATGTGGTTTACCTGAAATCGCATGTGTGTATGAGGCCAGCAGGCAGGACTCACCCTGGTCGGAGTCAGATTTATCTGAGGAACGGGTGGAACCTGTGCTGTCCATGCGTATCCTCTCCACCCCCAGCTGCTCCAGGCGCCTCCTCAGGTGTCTCTGCTCCCGATTCAGCTGGTCCAGGGTGTGCAGGGCTCGCCTGTCGCTGTCTTCCAACCTCTACATAGCCGATGCATAGATTGTGAGAAAAGAGAGAGAGAAAAGCAGCATTTAGTGTTAGTTCAGATTTGGGGGTCTTAAAGGGACAATATATTGCTTTTTATGTGCATTTCAGTGATTGTGATAGCTATTGAAACAATATTTACAATGTAAGAACTATAGATATAGCCATTTTCCTATATGTTTTGGCCTTTCTCTGTGTTCCTACAATTCCCATGATACATTTCGTGGGCAATCATCTGCCTTCTTTGGGTGACAAAGCCAATTGCCTTGTAACAGAAATTAAAGTGAGAAAGATGGAAAAATGCAAGCTTCACAGTCAACAGCAAGTTCCTGTGTAACTGATAGAATATTGTTGAGACCTCTCCTTGGACAATGCATCCTAAATAAATACTCAAATGTACCTTCACTGGCTCTGTGAGTGTGTGTAGTTGTGGAGCTGTGTTCATAAGTGCACAAGTGTGAGTGTTTTTGTGTACGTATTACTTTTGCAGCTTATCTAAAACTTTAAGGTCAGTCATTGGTACGCAACACTTACACACTTATCCTCTACAGCGGTCAAGCAAATTACCCTCTTCACACTGATTAGGCTGCTCCCATCACACACATACTGGTACAAATACAAACATGTACACACACACACACACACACACACACACACACACACACACACACACACACACACACACACACACACACACACACACACACACACACACACACACACACACACACACACACACACACACACACACACACACACACACACACACACACACACACACACACACACACACACACACACACACACACACACACACACACACCGCAATGTGCTCTTTGGCCTTCATCAGCAGGCTGAGAGTGGTGTGCCTGTTGGCGTCTGGTCCAAGTGGAACAAGGGATTTCAAGCGCTCTAAACACAGCCGTAGGTGGGCTCGCCTGGAGAGAAGAGAGACAGACTCCATTTTCTTATACACATTGGGAATTCAAAATGCACGTCATTTGTACAGGTAACCGACCAATGTTTGGAGAGTTTTATTTATTTATATAAATAAATAATAATGGCAAAAGGCGTTTTACTTTTTACTCTTCAACCAGTCATTTTAGCTGGTTGAAGAATGAAAGGTACTGTTAACATTACTCATTTCAAGGGTATTTATTGTCACACAAATAGTATAGAGTATAGTATAATAGTATAGTACAAATAGTAGCAACAATGTTGGCAATGAAATTGTCTACACTTGTCTATACTTGTCTACTAATACTATATTTTGTTTCATTATGTTCACTGCTTTACTTTATTTTGGCATAATGTGCAGGGGTCATCCCTATGTTCCCCAGGTTCTATGTTCCAGGACTTAAGGACTTCAGTGTTTTGTACTTTTGTACAGAACAAAGAATGTTTGTTAACATAGGTACGCTCCCCATACAGTATGTAAAAAACATGACACACCATGTTTTAAGCAATGTCATATCATTCAGAGCCACTGTTCTGCAGTTAATTTGTCTACTTTTAGAAGTCCTTGAGCTTTAGGATTTCAGCCTCATGCTGAGGAGATATCTGTTCAGTCTCTTCTTGAATGCATGCACATGTCTCCAAAAACAGCAGGGGAAAAAGCTCCTGTCAAGGCATTTGATACTATACTAACACCAGGAAGTGACAAGGCATGGTTTGATGGTAACCTCAGGGTGGTTCGACCCAAGGTATATTACATGGAGGTAAAGTCACCAACATAATCTTCGCTATCACGCAATTCCAGACGGCAGATTCATCGCACCATGGGAGCCAAACTGCACCCGGAAGTTCGGCAGAATGCACTGGAGTCAATGAGAGCTCCGTGACCAGCTCATGAACAAACACTATTTCTGATTGAATGACTGCTGTGCTGCTTTTCGATGTGTACACTGTGTAATTTTATAGAGGTATCTAAAGAGCAAAAAGTAAGTTTCGCGTAAGTATCGCGAGACTGTCCACCGTTTCCTGTCTGGCAGCCAAATCTCGCGATACACCCGGAATAGAAATGATACCTGCTGCTGTTTAAATCCTAAAATAAAATGATGTACTGTGCACTCTGTGCACATCGAAAAGCAGGTGATTAGAAAACAAACTGTGATATGTCTTCTTTTATAGGCCTGAACCGATTATATGACACAGGTCTCAATGGTTCATAAATAATGTTTGTTATGAGCTGGTCAAGCTTGCTCGATTCACTGCTTTGTATTCATGTAGGTGCGAGGTTTGGCTCCCATGAAAGTGTCATGTGACCATGTCACTTCCTTCTCTAATCTTCCTTGGTTCTACCTGGGACATGGGAGTTTCTTGAAAAGAGCAGTTGTTGCAGCAAATGTTCTGCAATGACACAGCTTACGTGGTGGGATAATGCATTGGGGCATAGTCCTCATCCACATTCCTCATTTTCTATCTACCTTCTTAAGAGTGGTTTGAAAGGCATTATGCTCCTGACCTCAGTGTAGTAGACGTTGGCTCTAGTACCTTCAGGATCAAGCTTGTTGGCCAACATTTGGAATGCTCTGAGATTTCTATCCAGAACATTTGCATAAGTACAGATGGCTGACCCACTACAACTTCCATCTGCTCACTTATTAGCTTGATTCTAGTGCTCCCAAAGAACAGATCTGAATTCTGGACGAGGCAGTGGATCCAACTTTATATTATCTATGACTAGTTTAATTCCTATGTACTGCCTTTGCAGTGTGATGTGCTGCATGTACAAAAAATATATATATATATATTTTTTTTATGCTATATTATTATGAATGACCTCTGGTGAATTATTTTGGTCCATTCACTCCATCTCTCTCACTAGTCACTATTTCCTCTGCCCTGTTCTTCCTGAAAATTGCTCTGTTGTGTTCTCTTTTACCACTCTAAAACGGACAGCCTTGGCAGCTGCAGGGGTATGGTGGGTGTTGATGACCACATAACCACTCTGTTACACAACACACACCTCCAACTCCAAGTGTATGTCTATATGCATCAGTGCAGCATTATTGGAAGTGATCATACTACGTATGTGTGTGGTTGTTACACACACATTTCTGTCTACAGCAATCCATAGGTTTAAAGGTTGTTCATTTATTGTGTACTCTGAGTAATACTGTTAAACGTAGACTAAAGTAGTGCAGGAAAATGGTGTACGCATACCGTCAAAAGGTTTATTCGACGATATGCGTCAAAGGACATAGGAGAGGGAGTGATTTTCTTGTGGGCAGACTCGCAGAGGCACCATATGCAATGCAAGTATGTGAAGTGCACTCTCATTCCTCTTTAACATACACACAAGCCAGACCCACACACGCATATACATATACATATACATATACATATACATATACATATACATATACATATACATATTGTGGGGTGTCGCTAGGCAACCAGCCGCCAGGTGAGCATATAGCCCAGACAGCCAGTGGGGAGGATGCAGAACGCAGCCAAGAAGAACACGCCTACTCGGCCTCGTCATTCAACAGACGTACTACCCCGCCTACCTATTGGCTCAAGGCCAAGTGTACGCGCCTACGCCACCTTCCAGGGAAGGTTAAAAGGGAAGGACTGACTGCTTCTGTGCTCATTCCCCACTGACTACTGACAGGGACAGTTCTGGCATGCTCGGCGGTAAGTGATATCTCACCCATCCTCTCACACCAGGCATATCCATATTAATATGAGCGTCATATTAAAAGTCTATTTCTCCTCCTCTATAGGTAACCCGCTTCCCCGGACGAATCTATAACGACGAGAGTTCCACTTCCCCGGGGGAATATTGACGCAGGGAAAGAAGTACCTGTCAAACCCGGGGACAGAGTGTGATTTATATATTAGGGCGCACTAAGCCCAGTTAGGGAAAAGGACCCTAACTAACCGCCCTATCCTGCCCGTGTGACAGACGGCAGAGAAGAGGTGGAGTTCTGTTTGAGTTTGACTTTGAGTTTGCGTTTAATGCTGTGCGCCTAAAAGCGCACTTATCACAATAAATGGCCGTGGTAGCCCAATCTGATCCTGCCTTGTGTGTTGGTGTCCGCTCAGTGCTCACAAAGTACATACAAACACGCTCCTAAAAGTATTATTTCCAACCCTCCCATACACATACATTCACAGTGCAACTCACACAGGCACATTCAAAGCAGGAACACAGCTTCCCCAAGTAAAACCAAAGGCAAGCAAACAAATCAGTTCACAGTCGCATTGATATTCATTGGCAATTTGTCGTTAGATGGCATTTTGACTCTTAAACCACAATAAAAAAACAGTACAAAAACCTATCTTCGTATAATTAGTCCTCACTAATGCTCATGATACAATGGTAAAAAAAAGACGACTCTGCATGTGTCTCGGGCTATGGACACTTCAGAAACCCGCCTACCAGTGACATCATTGTTTTTTATTAACGCAAGAACAATCACTTACTTTATAGTTTGCTAACTTTCCAGAAATAGAAAGGCTGCAGTTTCTATTAGCTTGTATTGCCAATCGATATCACTGGTAGGCGAGTTTCTGAACAGTCTCTCCTCTGAGACGTACAGGCTCTCCTCTGAGACAGAGACAGGCTCTCCTCTGAGACAGAGTGATTTAGTAGACAAACAAATGGTACCATAATGTAATGAGCATTAGTGAGGACCAATTATATGAAGATGAAAACAGAAATGTTCCTTTTAAACTTTTTTTTTAATCTTGTGGTGTCTAGGAAAATGGTCCTCACAAGGTTGATTTCTCAAGTTCTAATATACTTGTGGGGACGCACACTTCCGAAGTGCACACTTAGCACGGAGACAAAGTAGTCTGGTGCAGAGGGACCAGGTGGCTTTTTTCCTCGGCTGACTCAGTCTAAAGGGCAAAATACTGTTATTACATAACAGGAAAATGTTCTGACATAATACAGGATCACTGTGGCTGGCTAATGTCTGTTAGACACCGAGGAGTCAACACACACCAGCCTCAGCCTCAGCTGGTGTGTCTCCTAGGGGTGCAGATGAGATATGAGTGGTGTGGCAGAGTGAGAGATACGAGAAGGGGCAGAGATATATAGAGAGACCGCAGCTAATTTAGCGCCAGGTTATTCCTGTTCAGAGTGATTGTAGTTTAGTGTGTCAATAGGTAAGTATGTACAGTATGTAGGCCTATGTGGTGTATTTATGTGTTATTGGCCCACGGCCAGAGTCTACACTTCTGTGTCCCAAATCTCCCACCTTTCCTGCCCCTCAGGGCCCTACATGTATTTGAACATGCAGCATTGGCCCTAGACTACCTCTTTTGTCCAACAGTGTTTTCAGTTATTTAACTGGGGCAAGGCGTGCAAGTGGAACATCAACATGTGTTACATCACACAGCGAGTGTCTCGCTGCAGAGGGGGAGGGCGTGGGGGTGCACATACCCAAATTGTTTTCACACTGGCCTCCTAGCTGCTAAAAACTACAACTAGGCCAACATGCTGAACTGTGACCTATGTGGCAGCTCTCTGGCCCTTTGACCCCAAGGAATAACGCACCCCCACCCCCCCTGACTGGCATGAGTAAACTTGCATGAAACAGGGTCTTGGCAAGGGCTGGAATCATGCGAGTGCAATGCAACCAAACACTACTTTGTAGCTTGCGAGGAAGGTTCAAGGCCACGTAGGCTACGCTAACGCAAACATAGCGGATGTATCCAACAAAAAGCAAGTTTTTGCAATAAAAAAATTGATACGAAAATTCTGCATTTGCGGCGCCCCCTATGGATGCAAATTGAATTGCTTTGGGCTCTCAGTTGATAAACCACCCTCAACATGTGAGTAAAATTTGGGGTGAATTGGACATTCCGTTCGTGATTTGTGTCATTGACACAGGCCCCTTTCACTATAACTTTGGAAGACGATTACAGCCGAAATATACGGACTATGACAATTCTGCCTGTGGTGTTTTAATCAGATAGGTCCAGAGATCATGTGTATTTTGTGAGATTTGCACAAAAGCTGTAGGTGGAAGAACAAAAAGTGTGTTTTTATGTCAAAATGGCGATTAATCTATCCTGACACAAATGGGCGTGGCCTATATGGGGAGATGCAGCATGATTTTGATTTTACGACCTACGGTTCAAGAGTTATAAGACGAAATGTAAAGTGGGTGTTTCAGACAGACAGACATTCAGATAGACATTTATTCAGACAATGAGTGAATTATAGTGATGATTGAAGGAGTGTGTTGTTTCTTAAGTAGGATATGACTTTTCAGGAGTTTCTGCACATGTGGGCACATGCACGGGTACAGTACACTCACTCTTTCTCTCTCATGTCCCAGGCCTCAGTGCCATGCATTATTCAGGCTGTAGGCATTCTGACAGCCTGCCCACTGAGCCACTGTTTTGAATCAACTAGCACACACTGGCAGGAGTATAGAAACAGGACAGGAAGAGACAGTACAATCCGGAACCAACACTTAACCCAGGTACATAACCGGTCTAGAGAAGGAGCTTGTAGACAAAGTAAGTCTGCTTTTTGTTTCCAATCTGGGCCTAATTTTGGGTCAGCTATGATAACGATTGTCACTTTAAATGTATTCATTTGAGGTACTGGTATATGGCAATAAAATAATAAATCAATACCTTTCTTTCACTTCTTTTCAATGTTGAGTTTCACAGACTTGAATCACTGCTGTTATCTAAACACAATTGTATAGGGCCAAATCAAATGAATCAACCGTATGAAGATTCAAAACACACACTTTCAACACATTTCCTTCCAATAATCCATGAACCTACATTGGAGGGTCAATTGGCACTACTTTGTTCAGCAGCAGTGTACACAAGCTAAACAAGATATTACTTAACAATACAAAAGTATGAAATTCAAAATGATGGACATAGCATGTTACAAATTTTACTTTGCCATAAAATGTTTTGGCTTTCAATGTCCAACAGAAAATAAAGATGCTGCAGGGAACAGTCTTCCCATAACATAGGCCAATATTAGCATTTTACAGCGACGTCATTACCATTTCTCCGCAATGATGGATTATGCCTGTCAAGCAAGCAATAATTCATATATGTTTATTTTTTATTCAATTTTTATGTTTGTCACTCACTGCGAACCCCTACTGTTAGTTATCAGGCGCTTAATATATTTTCACCTAACAGAGGGAGGAGTTTCACCAAGTGCCACAACCAACCTGTGGGAGTCACTACTAGTGCCCACCCACGAACATTGTGATAGTTGGACTTGGGAGTGCCCGCCAAAACCAGAGACACTGCAGAGAAGTCAAATCCTAGTTTCCACGGTGGTGGGCAGGAGACAGCTGTTCGTGTGACTGTGTGTGTGTGTGTGTGTGTGTGTGTGTGTGTGTGTTTTTTTGGAGAGTGTTGGAGGTTATCTGCAGTTAACCATCGCATAACATCATAAATAAATTATTTATACAAATAACATTGCAGTGCACATCGTGAGCCTCAGACTCACCTGCTTCTCTTCAATTGTATAGTGCACCTTATGCCAGTACTTGAAACAGTACTTGGAGAAGCCAAACGTTTTGGTATGGGCATACGTACGTTTTTATTTCAAGATTCAAAAGAGCTTATTTGTCACTCACTCATAAAGGTACAAGCAGTGAAATGTGGGTAAGGTATGTTTTGTAAGACAATACTTTCTACATCGTCCTCAGACGAATATGATTAAAAAAACAAGATACTAATAGTAAATAACACTGGATTGTAATGAAATAAAAGAAAAAATATTAAATAGATAAATAGATAAATAGATTAAAAATAAGGTTAAATGGTGCATACACACACACTAACCCTTTTTAAATGAACAGAAACAGAATGTGCAGAATTATTTGTGAATTTTTCTTATGTTGACTGCAGCAGTGACCTTCTGCCACTCTTTTCTCATCCTTTTGTCTATGATGAAACTGCTAAGTCCTCCAAATAGTAGACCTATCTCTGTTTTCAACTTCCTTGGTTAAGGTTTCTATTCTCCTTTTCTGAACCATCTGGCATTTCACCTAAATGAAGATGAACATCATGGACAATTGGACATGTATACACGAGTGAAAACGAGTTAATTAACAAGTCACTTGGAACTGAAAACAAGCACAATTCCACACTGACACTTGACATTTTCCATCTACCTTTTTTGATTGATAGTTTTTTACATAGTTGTTAGTTATTGAACGACACATACCCACGCACCCACACATGCACGCACGCACGCACCACAAACACACACACACACACACACACACACACACACACACACACACACACACACACACACACACACACACACACACACACACACACACACACACACAATCCCCATACAGTAGTACACAGACCCACCACACACACATAGTGCACCATACAAACCAGGATGAGAAATTCCAACATACCTGTTCTTTTCCATTTCATTGTGTGTAGACCTGTGGACACACAAAAGACATTTTATGTCATTACAAATGAGTGGTACACAATACACATAATAACACTGAAGCACTGCGTGACTGAGATTATCCTCGTCTATCACTGCATGCAGTATAAGGCCATGTTGCAGGAAGGGGTGTGTGTGTGGGCTGTGGAGTGTGAGGCGGTATATGAGCCATCAGAATGCCTGTAAAAAAACCTCAGAAAGTGATATTCTAATGCCTGAGGCATGTTCTATGGATCAATCTTGAGCTTTTTGAGTACCATGCAGGCACATAATGAACGTGCATGTGTAGCGATACGCACAGCAGAGGCAGCCTTTTTCACCAGGCAACCAGGCTTATGAACAATGGACAGTAACTGCATGTCATGCTCACACACACACACACACACACACACACACACACACACACACACACACACACACACACACACACACACACACACACACACACACACACACACACACACACACACACACACACACACACACACACACACACACACACACACACACACACACACACACACACACACACACACAAAAATGTCCAATGGGTAAACTTAGCAACAGTAACCAGAAACATCATACAGGAGTGCCATTGACCTCCACACACACACACACACACACCACCTGATCATTCGCCATGCATGTCTGCAGCAGAGCAGATGCAGAGAGAGAGAGAGAAAGCGAGAGAGCAACACTAGCTGAAGGTGATAGAGACAGAGGTGTGCCAGTGGCGATCCTGACTCCTGCATTGCAGTGTAAGCTGCGCGCACACACACACACACACACACACACACACACACACACACACACACACACACAAACACGCAAAAAGGAGGGGACACCACCTTGGGGACATACGTACACTCTTGCTCCCAGAATAGCCCCTACTGCACCTTCAGGTCAGGCTGCCCTGCACTGTCACCCCCCCCCCCCCCCCCCCCCCACCCAGGTCCCAGACACACATATCTCTCAATGTGGAACAGGGTGTCTCGCCATTTCTTGGACTAACCTCTCCCTGTCTGTTTCCCTTTGCCTCTTCCATTATCTGTCACTCTCCTAACATTTTCCTCTACTGTCTCTAACACTTACCGAACTCCTTGTGCATGGCCGCGGGAAGATAGAACGTTCAATAGGGGGTGTGTGCGCGTTAGCGTGCGCCGTAAAATGAGCGACATTTTCACGCGGGAAAGTGGCTTTTACTTTCCCTCTCCACACGCATGAGCAAACTGACACAGGCAATTAACCAGGATAAGGTGCCAATACTGTGATACAGCATATTTATTAGGCCTAGTAACAGAAATCTGTTTTGATTTAAAAAAAAAAAAATTCCCCCTCCTGTCCGAGGAGAGGGCTGTGCCTGGGGGGAGCACCCCTACTTCCCTCAGCCATGTCCTTGTGCGTCAATCCCTCCCATCTTTCTCTCTGTCTCTCACTCCCTCCCTCTCAGTGTCTATGTGAGTGAGAATGAGACAGACGCACTTCCAGTCGTCTGTCTCACTCAGTCTGTATTCCTTTCTCAGTCACGTCGGCAGCCAGGGACACATTCTTCCACTGGGGCAGGCAGCCGTTGCTGACATAACAGGGAAATGATCCCAGTTATCAGGGTTAGTAGTTGGACAGGCTCAGACCTCCTCCCAGCACTCACCTCTCTTCTGCATGCTCACTACATGATGACCCCTAAAACTATAACTGATGACCTAACAGTGGGGAGTATAGAATCTATCTAGGTACTCTAGTGAATAATATTAAGAAATGCATATTTCTATATAGGGCACTCCAAAGTGAATAATCACAAGAGTGTGATCAGTCATATTGTGCAATGAGTATTTCTGTACTGCTTAATATTGAGCTGCAATAAGGCTGTTTTATAACAAGACAAAAAACAATTAGCCCAATACAAACACTCCTTTGTTTTCACAGTTTTTTTAAGAAAAGAGACTGGAAGGTTATTTGGCAAATTGGCTTGAAGAATATACATTTGTATGTAAGTTTAAAAGCAATTGGCAGATTACTGGTTGAAATTTCCCAACCTGATTTTCAATATCAGGGTGGCAGGATGTCTAGTTTGAGAACATAATTGAAAAACTAGACTGGAGGTAGACTAATTATGAGCCCCCGTTTGGAAACCCTAGTCCACTGCACGGCATCTAATATTGTGAAATATCAGTTTGGCTTCATATTTAGGATCTGAGACTTATACTGTAAGTGTAAGGTACAATCTTCACCAGACCAGAGTTAAATTAATTTCTAGGGATTTTAATTCTAGCTGTGGAATCAGTGAACTAGGGTAATGTAATTTTCTACAGGCAAAACCGAAGGACTGTTCTTCATATTGCATAGTAGCCTACTGTATTTCCTCTGTCTGTGCAGGGAAGCAAGATGGCTGGCATAGCTGTAAATTCAAGTATTTATTGTTTTTCCAGCCAAAAGGTTGGGTTCTTCTTCTTGCCTCCAAGCGTTGTAATAAGCCACCATAGACCAGAAGTTTTTAACTGGTTTTGTTCTGGGAACCAAATACTGTACGACGTCAAACATGAAAAGGAACACAAGCTGACAGCTGTTCCTTTTCTGCAGAACGTCTGACAGATTGCTTTTGATTTGACACTCTTCTTTTACACCAGTAAGACGCCCTAAATGGCGAGGTTGCGTGCACGCACCCGCCTGGGTGACGGTCAGACTGCTGGGCGAGCGCTGGCGCTTTAGCATGGGGGGTCAGATCAACATATGGAATTAATTCTGTACTGGCCATATATGAAGCGTGTCTTGAGTGTACAGGGACATCAAATAGGACCTGTCAGCTCAAACCCACAATGCAATACTTTGTTTTCAAGAGTGTTGCACACAAACGTTAGTAGCATTACATAAGTTATACAAAACAAAACAGTACCAATTCCATTTCCCCCCTTTATATCTCATTCCGAGTGTGTGTATTATATGTAACGCCAGCACCGCTTCAGGTGCAGTTTTAAACTATTTTCAGGCTATCACTAGCTGTGAGCCTTTCACCAATACCAGCCTGTCACCAACACAGTAGACATATAGACAGCTGCGGAAAACTGATAAATTCGACCCTGTTCCTAAAAAACGTTATACAGACAAAATATTTGGCGGCAGTGCACAAATGTGATTGACATAAAGTGAGGTCATTTCTCCAAAATTCACTCCGTTTTTCGTCCGGAAAAACGCACCAGTGTGCAAACACCTTTACTGTACTATTTAAATGTCTTGTTTTACTAAATTGTGCCTGCACTTTAATTTTTTTAAGTTTTTTCAGTTATGAATGACAAATTTGATAACAAAAGATCATTATATGGCTTTCATTCTCTGTATATATTTGTATATGTTGTTTTACAAAGGGTTTAACCTGAGTGAGGCCATACAATAATGATAGCAACCATATCACATCAATAGTAGGCCTATACAGTTGTAAAAAGTGCACAGTTGCTGTAATGCTAGCCAATAGTCTTCTCAGATTCTCCCAGAAGACACAGGATTCCTTCTTCATAGCAATGTTGACACATATCCTCTCTCTTTGAACTTGTTGTTATGTTTAAATGTAACTGTTTTTGTTGAGTAATGAGTCACACGAAGAGCGTCGAAGACACAGCAATACACGCACGCGCGCGCACACACACACACACACACACACACACACACACACACACACACACACACAAGTATATAAATTCCTTTTATACTTTGCATTAACTGTCACAATCACACAAGTTCATGTATCAGGAAGGAAAGAATAATAGAATATATCCAGGTGTGAGGAGGAGCCTTATATACTGTATGTGGCTTTTATAACTACAGCTAAGGCAGCAACACTAGAGTAAAAGAACAAACGTGTGGGCTAATGGGTGGACCACTACATTATCTTGCATGGCATACTGCACAACAAGCATGGCATAATGTATGGATTCATTCCATAATGCACCACAAATGCATGCTCTGTGTAGGGTTTGGTAGAGTGGGGGGGGGGGGGGGCTTGTTTTCCTTCTCTGTAATGGAGGAGAGCTGGTGCTCTCCCCTGCTTGCCAAGAGTGAGACCTCACCAGAGCGAGGGATGAGGAGGTGTAGTGAGAGGAAAGGAAGGGGGAGGTGTAGAAAAGAAGAGGACAAGAGGTGAGGGGGAAGGCACTAGCACTACTACTGACACACCAGAAACACAGCGACTCCCTCCCTTCCCCCCACCACTCACACATCATCATCACGCCATGTGGAAACAACAGGAGATGGAGGCTTGGCTCTAGCGCTGGATGTACATACTGGGTCACATGACTGCCTGCCCTACATTTCACAAAGGTTTGGCAGCAACAACAAAAACCCAATAAATGCCTTTTCACCTATAATTATCTCTCCCAGGCGAAATGCAACCCTTTCCCTTCACAAAAAAGGGGCCAAATCACTCACTGTGCCATTTTGCTGGTTGGCATACTGGTCATTGAGGGTTAAAAACCATAGAGTATGCAGTCATCTTTGCTGCAGAGCCTAACTAATAACAAATTGGGGTTCTTGGGATAAAATAAAAAAATTTACATTATCATTATTATAGGATACATCGTAAATCAAGTGATTAGCAAAAAACATGAGATAAGGCAATGGAGGACCAAAAAGAGAATAACAACGGAATATCAAGAGGTGAGAGCTTGAGAAATACAATCAGTATCAGTGCTGTTTAAAGTGTGTGCCTGCTTGTGAAGCTTTTGCATCCAACAATATAGACAGATTATATGAGTTATTAAACAGGGGCGGTACTGCTGTGGTTAGCAGCAGCTACATTATCCTCAGTAAAATTGGAAGAATTAAAAGTTCGTATGGAGTAGTAGGTAATAATTTCTATTAAATCCGACACAATGCATTTGTCAATGCATCCAACGTCAATGATCACTGGAAAGAACAGGGTCTGGCAAACAGGCTAAACCAAATATTTGAATAACATCAGGTTCCTATTACAAGGCAGGCTTAGGTGCATATATATAGGCACATGACCCCTGGTCACCTCTTGTCTATCCAGCTTTAATATCCAATGATCTAGAGTTACAACACTGACACACACACACACACACACACACACACACACACAAACAGGCTGGCTAGGTTACACATTTCTGCATGTCTAGTAATTTGGATAATACAGTCGTCAATGGGTGTATGTGGTTGAGTTACTGGGTAAGTTACTTAGGTACTTCTGCTGTTGTGTGACATTTGTTTTGTATCAGCGCCGAGGCATGTTTATATGTGCACGGTGGACGATTGTGTGTGTGTGTGTGTGTGTGTGTGTGTGTGTTTACAGTGTGTATGAATGTCACAAGGTAGTCAGGTCTTGTCTGTCACTACAGATCGAGTCACCTGCAACCACCTTGGATTGACCTGGCCTTGATACTGTAAAAGTGGCCATTCACTAGGAGTCAGACTGGTGTTTACTGCTGTCGCTCAAACTGCAGAGAATTCACGAAGTCACAACATGTGCGCACGCACACACACACACACACACACACACACACACACACACAAAAATCACACCCGTGTAAACTGAGTGGTGCAACTCCCCTCTCCCCCTGCCTCTCTCTCTCTCTGTGTAATTAGCAGGCAACAGTGCAACACTATCTCTCTCTCTCTGTGTAATTAGCAGGCAACAGTGCAACACTATCTCTCTCTCTCTCTCTCTGTTTCTGGCACAACAGCGCCACTTTTGCCCCTACTGGAACTCATAGTCACATAGGTGAAGATGGTACTCATAGTCACATAGGTGAAGACGGACATTTCTGTTCCTTGGAGTGGTTGTACCACTCAAAAAGCACAGAGAGAGATTGGTGTTGGGTCTCAGGTAGGGTAATAAATTGCAGACTCTTGTTGGGTTGACGCCAGGCATGAAAGCCATGGGCCAGGGTCGGCCTCCGGCCGGAGTTTTAGGCACGGATGCATGAATCAGGTGTATACATAAACTACTGCAGTGTTTCTGACAGGTTGAGGTTACCTGTCCTCCCTCTGTGTTCACATTTGGAGACATATCCAAGAATTGCTGTTAATCCAGTGCACAAATTGCCATTTTAAAAACATTTTAATTCGCTTGAGCTACAATTTGCCCAGTAAGCCAATAACCTGGTTTGAAAAATTGGGTCAAACCATTTACCTGCTACTTGTGTTTTTCTTGCTTTTGCTTTTCCGTTTCAAGCTGTCTCTCTCTTTACTGCTGGTGAAGGGTAGCATTGAGGCATAGCCATGTTCAGCTTCTGCAAGCGAATAAAGAAAAATCAGTCAGACCCTACTGCAATTCACCCCATCTGGGAAATACAACAGTCAAACATATTCTATCTAGGCTAAGGGACAGGAGAAAGGGAAAGGTGATCAGAGCATGATCTATATTCTAAAGTTATTACAGTATATAATATATAACATTTTCAATGCAAGTTTTTAAAGCGTGCAAATGCATTCTTTTTTTGCAATGTGTTTATACATATTTTCCTCTTTCTGCAAGCCCGGACAATGATGTCATCTTGAACTGGAGTAAACCCCAGTAGCCGAACCACAACAGAAGAAAGGGGGGGGGGGGGCACCCTACCCTGCATCAAACCCAGCACGAAAACAATGTCGCTCACACACACACACACCCACACACATATGATGATTGCATCTGGCAGACATACACCCCATTCATTTGACATGCTCATTAATGACGAATGCATACTATTTCATTATGTAGGCTACCTCTTTTGTTTCAATACACATAACCCGTTCTGCTGTATGCGATACGTGCGACACGCTCTGCTCTATTGTGCAGAATCCACAGCTAGCTTCAATGCATGACCCATTTATTTATAATAAATACAAACATTTGGTATATTCTGTAGGCCAGAGATAATCAAATCGCATATATTAGACTAAACAAATGTATTTTTCCAATGGAAGATGCAATGCTATGTGTAATTGGGGGAAGGGTGACATATAATATCCATGAATAAAATGAACCACAACAATGCAATCATACTGTACCTCTTTCCCTACGTTCAAGGTATTCGGCTGCTTCGATCAACATCTGCACCATTTCGATCGCCGCCATTTTCAACAAATAACAGATATTAAAACAATCCGGTGTCGGATTCCAACTTGCAGCTTGTTCGATTGCCTTGTGTGCAGGTTGCTTGCCACTCAGTTAATAGTCATGGAAATTGGTCAGACTAAACGTGAGATATGTAGACAGCTTGCAATGTAGGAAACGATCAGCTTAATATAAAAGTCGGACGATTGTGTTATAGCACAATTAACTGAGCAATGTAGATAAATTAAAATTATTTTAGGTTGGTTAAATGGTAAAGCAGCTGGGCAATCACAATTTAGCAGTAGGATATCGGTAGTCTATGTTGCCTATGTACTTGGCAAAGCTATAAAAAAAAACAGCTTGTTGACAAACTAAAAGCAGGTTGGACGGTTCTTAAAAAAAACAAGTAGGCTATTGTTCTGCTTGGAAAGAAAACGCTGGCTAAAAAGAACTTGCCAGATGATCGATGACAGCTCGTTTGATTAAGAATATGCGAATTAAATAAAGTTAAACGCTGGCTGGTACACTTGTCATTAGCCTGCACGAAGTAAATGTATTAAAAATGAGCGTCAGCTATCTAAAACTTCCACCGTAGAATCGATGACATCCAACCGTATCAATTAAGAGCTATGTGGCTGGCTGGTTTTGTGCTGGTTTGAGTTAATCACGCGTGATACGTCTCGGCTGGAAAAGCAGATAGCGACTGACATCAACTAGGAGGAAGAGTGTTTATAAATCTGCTTCCAAAATAGTGGCTTGTTGATCGGAACGACAGCTTGCTACTGTACTTGCCATAAACATTGTACTGCGATGTGATTGGGTATTGGAAATAAAAAGCAACGTTTCTACTGGACGTTGGAGCGGTCTATCAAACAGAGGTTTGGCGTCGATTGCAACTGCGTTCCTTGTTCGGCCATCTTGGTTCCAATCTACAGTTGTAATTGGTTACCGTGCAAAGCCGTAATGGACGGTGTTTCCGTACAAGCTTATTGGCGTGATTTCATTGGTTGGGTTCTCCAGAACTTGATAGTGATTTGCCAACATCCTCCCACGAGCTGCCGTGGCACCGCCTATTATAACTAAAAGCCACGCCTTAGTGCCATGCTGTTTCGCGGTGTATGGCCGTGATTGGCTTTCGTGGTGTTGTTTGCCTTATTTCGAGGCTAGAGATTGGCCCAATTCACATGCCGTCTTGCGATTGGCGAGTCTCGTTTCGCCAATGGGGTAGAGCATTATTTCAGGGCTACGACCATTGCTTCAAAAAGGACATTCTTGTAAATGGCCTTTTACAGAATCGAACACGAAAATAAAAGTAAATTTAGAATGTCTTACAGTACTACCAACTTAAGCAGCTGCATAGGGTGCTATCACTAATCCCACAGTAACAAACATTACTAGACATAATGTAGGAAAATCAAAGTGCATGCAAAAATAAACTGACAGTCATATATATTTAGCAGGCTTGTGCTGGGTGAGTTCAAACATAAATAATGTTTCTATCTAGAAATGTAAGGGATGGATGTACACTAGTGTATATGACAATAAATATAAAAATGTTCTTGCACAGCATGATATTGCCTTCAGCAATGCTGAGGTTTACAAATGTATTGTGTTCAGTCATGAAGGATTCAAGGTACAGAAATGTAAAACTTTATTTGAATATAACAAAATACAGATCCCTGCATGACGTTGATGGAATAACATCAGGTGAGTTTCAGTAACCTTTACAATGCCTGTGGCTTCCTTCTAAAGCAAAATATTTACATTGTTGTGTTCAGTTGTAATGTACTGTATATACAAGAGTTTATGCCATCTAAAAATAAAATAAAGCAAAAAAAACAACAACTTTCACGAGGAGAAGCTATCAAAGGTTTATTTCTGAAGTATTATGTGACTCATTCCTCCTTTCAAGCGATGAAGTCCAGTGGTCTGTTGAATCCACCTTTTCTATTCATATACTGCCTGTGGTAAAATAAATAAATAACATTACAGCGTTACCCTTGCAACACACATTACATCATCAACCACCAATGGGCGAGCCAAGTTCCCTGCATAGAAACACCTGCGGAGGCAGGTTGCCAGAATAGAGGCCGATAGAGAATTGCTCATATCCAGTGTCAAAAAGTTGGTATTTCACATAGCAAAGCAATTAGTATATGGCAAACTTTTATTTTTTACAAAAACATTAGGAAAAGATTCTGTATTTTTGTACTTTTTCTATATGTGTATACAGTACCATCATTCAACTGAGGAAGACAACAATGGGTAGCATACCTGTATTTTCTCTTCTGGGATACGTTGATAGCATGTGCATTGACTGATCCATCAGTCTTCCTACCCTGTTTGAAAACATTATTGCAAACGTCACATGAAATTGCTTTGTTGTCTATGTTAAATATGAATCCTTCAATTGTGCACAATAGATATGCAATTACGTACAAACGCTTAATTGAATCAAATGCTGGCATGATTCAAATGAACTACCATATGGATAAGTTAGATTTTACTGTTATTTAGATTACACATTACCTAGTGGTATTTGGAAATTAGTCTGTTCACAACTAGCCTGGGTGTGATGGCCGTTTCCAACCCTTTCAATATCCCCACAATATGGTCATTCAGAATAAATTGATTGAAAAAAGACAAATTGAAACAATTCTTGTTGCAAAACAAAACTAATGCCGTTCAATTCAACTACACAAAAAGGATCAACATGGACAAACTGCACCCTCTAGTGGGTGCATGTATATTGTCAGACACAAAATGGTATTCTCACCTTCGTGGTGTTAAAGCCGCCGAATCCCATTATTTTCATCATCTCGATCTCCTCTTCTGTTTTACCTTCCATATCTTCCTCTGTTAAAAAGGGTTTGATGCTTTTAATTTGTTTAGAAATTTGTTTAGAATTATAATATTGGTTCTCAGCTGTAATACCGAGGACAGTCCAAGAATACTGCAGATTTTCTATTCTGGTAATGAAAATAAATCAAGTATAGAAAACTAGCTTTGGCTCTCTTTTCATAACAGAAACATGTCAGATGATCTATCTAAAATTTGTTAATGTTTGTTCAGTGATTTTGTTCCTCAATTTGTATCATTTTTTCTCTTTGAAAAAAAGAGAAAAAGGAATGTAATAAATGTAATAAAAGACCACAGGTAATTTTAATTCCCACCAATAGGTGGTGTTATTCACCATAGACATAAACGTAGACGCCCTTTCCGGCTCTGGAGTGTATGTGCTCAAGGGAGGGAAAAACTTTCACGAGATTCCTTGCGAAGCCCTGCGGAAGCATGAGCGTGCGTGGGTCTGTAAGTCCCGTTAAAGATGCGCTGTGATTGGCCAGTAATCACTTGAGTGGCAGCGTGGCGTAACGTGCCTTTCACACTTCCGTTGTCCTTCCTCTCCCAGTGTAAATTCTTCCACCCCTCCTTCAACACACATCGCTCCAACGAACTGCAGCGGCCAATGAGGCATCTATTTCTTTTTAATATCCATGTTATTCACTGCCTGTTTTTCCTTTGTGTATATATTTGCTTGCAATTGTGGACATGTATTAATGTGTTAGTAATATTCCATGTCATTTTGATTAATTGAATACACAATGGAAATGAGTCCCCATGACTTGTTTGTGTTATCTCTTTAGCCTAAATCTCTTACTGTACCTGTGCAATAAAATATTCAATCAAATGTATATTTCCTGTGTGGAACATTTAAGTAGCATATCATTTTGAAGATTGTGTATGAGTCATCTGGCTCGAGAGACTAGTTAAGTGATGGATTGAATTACAGTAAAAAATTAAGTTGCAACCCTAACTTAAGTACAGATCACTATTCATTTAATCACCTGAGATCTGAATTGTCTTCACCGACTTGTCTTTCCCTTCTTTCCCATCTTTTATCCTCGAAGGGGAAACGGATGAGGAAGAGCGTGCTCTGCGAGGAGGAGACCTGCACACAGGACACACAGATTGCTGGAGGGAGGGTCATCAAGAAAAATAAGAGACAAATCCTGATCCTACATTACCTGATCCTACATTACAAATCAATGCAATGATTCTCAAAATCCACGGTTTGGGGCAAAACTAAATCTTTGAGCAACATCTCGGTTCATACAGATTACTTCAAAGAAAGGAGAACACAGCAATTGTTTCTTCATGCATGTGTACTAAATTAACTACATTTTAGAACATTAATAAAGAACACTTATATTATATAACAAATACTGTATATATATATATATGTTTTCAAGGTCTGAAACTTAATTTTTTCTCCCCTTCAATAATGCTAGTTGGTATTATATTTTATGTTGTTGGAAAGCTTGATTAGTCAGCTTTACAATGAGGTACAACTTGACAGGATTGTGCATTCGACAAATGCACAATCCTGCATTTTAGGGCGGCGCTACCCACACGGTTAGCTGTGTTGCTTATTCCACAAATGCACAACCCTTACAAGTTGTACCTTTACCATTTAATTTAGATGTATTACTCCAACTCAGGGGTCTGAGGGATCTACAGGGCCATCACAAATGTGATAGGATTTTTTAAATCTACATGAATCACTTGAACCCAAACATCCCTATTGTGAGTGGAACAACATAGCCAATCTACAAGCTCACTGCACCAGCTTGTAGATCTGCCAGAGGTTTGTGTAGACTTTAAAGGGAAAAAAAGAGCAGATTATGTAGAGAGAATGGTCAAGTTCACATAGTCTCTGAAAATAGACGTATAAAATGACGTATTAATAGAAAAGCCAAGTCAACAGAAATGAAAACATTAATATAATAGTTATCACATCACAAAACAGTGATGATCAGCGCTGCCTTTACACAGTTTAAAGGAGAATTCCATATTAGAAGGCTTTCTTACCTTTATTTGTAGTTGTTACGTCCCCACCATAGAGGTCCAGGTGTTATTTTGTGCAAAAGCGCATTATTGGCCAAAAAAAAAACTATCTCCTCTCTTCATAATGTAAATAGTATCCCAAGCGGCACACTTTACTACATATTTCGATGGAAATAAGCGAATTAGCAAAAAAAAAAAACCCCATTGATTGCTTATATTAGGGGAATAATGCACTTTTGCACAAAATAACACCTGGACCTCTTTGGTGGGGACGTAACAACTACAAATAAGGTAAGAAAGCCTTCTAGTATGGAATTCTCCTTTAATCTGAACACAAGTTTATAGAACGAAAAAACATTGCATGGATGCACCTGGGACGTATCCTCGGTGATGTATCCCAACCCAAGGTCATCAGGTTTTCGGGTTACGCAACATCATACCCCTCAATCAGGTGTCCCAGCCGGGGTGATCAAGTCCCGACTTACGTCACAGTAGCTACCCACGAACAGTCCCATTAGGGAAAGACCAGGGATGCACAGTCCGCCGCTCCCAAACTACTCTGCCGGGACTGGGAGGTCTGGCGCGCGGAAGGACTAGGCTCGGTGGGTTGACTCGACTCCTGTCCGGGCCCCTCCTACATCTCACCAGGTCCACTCCTGCTTTCTCCAGGCCCTGTGTGTTGCACCAGACTCCCAGCACCAGACACTCCATTCAGGAGTGGTGGATTCTTAAGCCGCAATGACCTGCAATATGTAGTGGTGGGTCCCTGCGTCATCTGTCATCTAGGCCGTCCTTGGCCTGAAAAACTTTGAAGACCTCTACTCGAAGTAAAAACATTCAAATATGTCCTATATAAACAAACCCACACATGCTGTACGTCAAATATATTTATTGACACTGCTTAACCATTTTGACCAGCATTTCAAGCTTGACCGAGTTTCCTAACCTAGTAACCGTTGCTAATGTGGTATTGGCCAACAACGGGCTTGGGTGGGACTTAGCGACAGGCTAATTATATGGCTCTGGATCGACGGTGGTATTATTATTCGCCGTTAGAAAATGTTCGGGTGTTCTGATCCGATAGCCGCCTCCCCTCCCGTCAAAACAGTTCTCAATGTTTACATCTTACTTGACGAGAAGACATGTGGACAATTTATCCTTATGGAATGGAACCAGGGAGAGGGGGAAAAACACCACGAGAGTGACGAGTGATCAGTCAAACATGTGTTCTCTCCGCAGTAAATTCTAGAATGAATAAAGAGGATGGTGCACAGAGGCGCGGCATAGGCTCCTGCGGGAGGTTTGCACATGCTCAGTGTAAAGAGGAACTGCGATGATGGAGTGTTCCAGCAGAGGTGCTAGCATAGAGTATTAAGGTGCATGAGAGTTGCTGACCCGGAACTGAAATAATAAAAAGGATATCACAAAAAGAGCATTTTTAGGGGCTTTTAATTTTTCATAACTGTGGAAAAAATGTTGTGTATAACAGACTGAAAGATAAAGGACACGTACATTCACTAAATGTTAATGTTTTTGTATATTTTCTTTTGTGGATTTTCCATGTGTCAAACTTTTTTTTTTTGTGAAATGACAAAGCAACATGGATACTGTTCATTCAAGTGCTGTGGATGATACAAAACATTTGAAAAGGGAAGGGTGGCTGCTGTTTAATTCTCAACTGTTCTGGATCTCATTATTTACATCACAAGTTATGAGCTTTAATCTAGCACCTCTGCTGGAACACTTAATCATCGCAGTTCCTGTTTACACTGAGCATGTGCAAACCTCCTGCAGGAGCCTATGCCGCGCCTCCGGGCACCATCCTCTTTATTCATTCTAGAGTAAATTAATAATCTGTCTGTAGGCTATGCGATCTGACCATTATTATTTTGATTACACGGTCATGCTCGTTTGAGGACAGCAGAGCATACATGTGTTTAGGAATGTTGCTGAAGGTTATGTTATTTTGTCAGCTGACACCCAAATCAAAGAAACCATACAGCTTGTATTTAATTATTTGATAATTAAGCAGCAGCCTACTACTATAGCCTACTGGTAGGCAGGAAAATGGCAACCAGAATAACCCGTTCTGAGCGAAACTCCTCCCTACGCTCTGGCCCAGGGTTTGTAATTGGAAAGGGGCTAGTCATCCAGACCTAGATGTAATCACGAATTACATTTTAGTTGGACAGGAAGTAATTCACTTTTAGGGACAGTCAAAATGTAATATTTTCAACATTATTTATGACTATTGACCACAGATATGCACTCTGTGTGAAAAACATTTTTCATCTCGTCTTGGGAAAAAAACCTCAATTCACTTTAATTCACTCTCTTGTCTTGTCTCACCTAGAACGTCTCCTGTGAGGAGAGCGCGAGCGGCTCCTCCGCCTGTCCCGGTCTCGTGAACGGGAACGCTCCCTCTCCCTGCGCCGAATTCGCTCTCGGACCGGGTCCCTGGAAGTGGAGCGAGAACGTCGTCTCTCTGCAGACACAATAAATTATTCACCTAATGCAGGCAAAAAACGCAAAAAGTATACATATCACCACAATTCAATTCTGGTTGGACCACGAAGCTGAAGAGTTTCACAACGAAGCTGAAGAGTTTCACAACGACAGCCAGCGACTGACACTCAGTTTCGACGATGTAGTCCAATTTCCCCCGTGGCAAAATGTAATACCATTAAATTATCTGATCTGCGTTAGCAAAACACTGTGCCGTTAGCCCAGGTTGATAGCGACATCAATAGCTAATTAGTTATTTACCTCGTCTTGGCGGACTTCTACTCCTACTCCTACCCATTTTAGCAGGAAATGGGTATTGTAAATAAATTGATCAATAAAGTGAAAAATGTATAGATTTGGAGACTTAATAAACACAATTCCAGCTAACACTGGTTAGCAGACGTTGACTTCTTTCGTGTCGTTGTTCTTGTTGTTCTTGTTGCTTTGTGGGAAAGAGGTTTCCGGAAGTGCCGGGTGCGTTTTTCGTCACAGCGCCCTCTAATGCCTATGTCTAATGCGCTGGAGAAAACGCAATATAACACGCTCACTGCTTTGATTGATTGATTGATTGAAGTATTTAAGATTGGAGAATTACAGTAGGCGGCAGGCCTACATTTCAAGCAAAAATGACAAAACTGTTTAGTGTTGGACGACACCATAAAGCTTTACACTTGTTTACAATAGAGTCCACCTGCTCCACCATGGTCAATTCATTAACATTTAGAGACATACAAATATACACTTCTAGCCCAAAACAGGAAATACTCATCTGGGATCTGGGGCGGTGGTAGTTCAAGGGTAGAGTGGCCGGATGGTAACCACAAGGTTGCCAGTTCGAACCTGGGCTCCCCCAGAGCAGAGTAAAGTAAGAGAGTGGCGACACTATCGTTGACCAGCGTTGACTTACCCATTGTAACAATTTAATGCAGAAGTGCTTATTCTATCTCAATGGGATAGTTCTATGTAAAGCACCTTGGATAAAGGTGCAATATAATAATGCACCATTTACCATAATAGCCTATCATAGAGGAGGTAAAAAAAATAAAAAAAATAAACATATAGTCTACATAATATAGTCTAAAAAAATTAGATTTTACAGTTTGAAATTGCAGCCGTCCGTAGGTGCCCTTTGAGAGCGGTTTTGAAGGAGTCAAGGGATTTGAAGTCTTAATGTGTGTTGGTAGGGCGTTCCACATTTTGGTGGCATAGGATCGAAAGGAATTTAGATCCCTTGTTTGTGCCAAATCTGGGTTGCACATTGCTTGTTGAACTCCTTCTGGTGTTGTGGGTGTGGACTTTGTTGACATTAAGAAAGTGACTATTTAGACAGGTACATGCTATCTTGGTGGTGTATCAAATCTTGTGGACCAGACCCATTGCAACTTAAGCTGTACTCTGTGTGTGGGAGTGAGGCCAAGTAGTAGCCTGACCAGTTTGTTTTGAGAAGTCTGGAGCCTTGTTTAAAGGGCCTTTGAGGTGCTGTGGTACCAAGAGGTGCATGCATAGTTGAAGAAACCTTGTACGAGGAGATACAAGTGAAGAGATCCTGTATACTTTTTGTATAGGAATCTTGTTCTTTGGTTTGTCTTTTTTTATTACGTTGGTGGCCATTTTTAACCTGACTCCGCCAGATGGGGCAGCAGAGAGTACACAGGGTTCCCCCCCCCCTCCTGCTCCCATCTGCGAACTCTCAGGCAGTCAATGCACCGGCCACCAAACGGCCTGGCCAATCAGCGACAGCTATAGAGGCGGGATTGTGTATGCCTTGATCCCGCCTCTAGCTGCCGCTGAGAAGAGGCCTTGCTGAGATTATTATTTGATCCAAAGAGAATGGATTCAGTTTTCCCCAGGTGTAAAGATAGTTTGTTATCAGCGAGCCAGGTGCAGATTCCGAGTTCAGAGTTGAGGGCCTTTTCAACATGCAGTTTGTTCCTGTCCGAGACCAGCACTGCCAAGTCATCTGTGAACAGGAACAAGTTGTATAGTCACAAGCTGATGTCAAGTCGTTTACATATATTAGGAACAGTTAAGGTCCTAGTATGCTTCCTTGTGGAACGCCACAGCTCAATAGGAGAGGGGAGCATGCAGTGTTCCGTTCACCTCCACCGCATCTGTTCTCTCCCCTTATAGGATTGCATCCAGCTCACTGATGTTGTGCATGCTATCAACTACCAATTGCTTTTAGCTTGTTAACCAGTATGGAGTGCATGGTTCACAGTGTCAAAAACCTTTTGGAGGTCCAGCACCTGCATGCAGCAGTATTTGCCAGCATCCACCTCTTGTTTGACGTGGTTGCTCAAATAGAGCCCTGCATCAGCAGCAATGTCACATGTTTTACTATATCCGTTACGTACACTGTACACATTTCCCACATCGAAATAAAATCACAATAGTTTTGCAATTAGTCCCGCATGATTGAATACTTTATCAGTTTGCAAACATTATAAAATCATTGTACAATCATACAATGTCCTAAAAGGATAACACAAAAAAAAATCCTAAAGGCTTGTTTCCATTGTGGTCCTGTATTCAATTCATCAAAACATTTAAAGATATACAATAATATACAAAACATCATCAACATGGTGTAAGGAAGTTGAAGGTTAACCCTTCAGGTGATTCCTCATGGGCGTTACGGCCCTGGTCTATTTCTGGCCACTTTCTGTCACTGTCTGTCTCTGTCTGTTGGACGGTCTGTCTTTTTCACCAATATTTATTTTTCTGTCTGTCTGGTCTGCCCGGTCAATTTCAGTTCATGTAGCATAATGAATTATTATTAATTCTGCATTTGAACATTTTAATTGTTTTTGGTTATTTTCTTTGTGTAGACTATTTGAAAACAAATAGTCCTACTCCTACTCGACAATATGAGATGCTTCCTGAGTTGAGTTCTGAGTTGGGATTAATTTTATGATAATTTAAGTCCATGTCTGTGTTGTCCAGACAGAGCTGAAGATGAAGAGCTAGGGAGACGCCTTGCTTGATGTTTAATGCTTGGATGGATGTGCTGACTGAACGGTGAGAAAAAACCTGCAGTCCACTGACGGCATGGGCGTGTGGGGGTTTTATCCTTTACATGGGCGTGGTCGGTGTCCTACTGGAACGGAGCCAGAGCAACGAGATGGGGAGACTGCTTGCCGCAGCACAATACACACCCAAACCAACCCAACCGCGCGCCCCACACACGCACGCGCCCGCACGCACACACACACACACACACACACACACACACACACACACACACACACACACACTCGCGCGCGCATGATATATGGTGATATAAACACAATAAAGTATCATATCACTGCATCGTCTGCATGCAATGCATGCTAGTTTATTCTATTTAAGGCTATATTGGCCTACATCCTACATGGGCAGTTGGGCACTGATATAGGCTATAGCCTACTATTAGGTTTTACATTTAATCGGTAGGGGACTCGCAATAAGACCTGCGTCTCTGACTGTCTCATCCAGTATTCCGATATTGCGGAGGTCGGCGTGAGGATGGCTGTATTTGGAAGTAGGCCTATGCAGACTGCAGCATCCACACACGCACACACACACACACACACACACACACACACACACACACACACACACACTATAAGCATATGTACATCGATCCTGCCATGATTCTGCTAGGACTGCAAAGACGACATAAACTGCACAACAAGGTGTAAAGTGTTAACATGCCAGCGTTCAACCTTTAAAAAAATATCATTGAGTGTGGGGTGTGGCAAAGTTTGTGGTGCTTCATCACCGCCACCATCAAGGTGCATGCGCAGCCCACTTTAACTACATGCTTTGATGCATGTGATTTTTATTCGTGACGCGTATAGGCCTAAATCATATCAGAACATATAGGCCATAGCACTATAATAATTTGCAGCTTTATGAACGTTTGAATAGCCTTACAAGATGTATATGATATAGAAAGACATCGGCAAAGGTTTAAAATAACCGTCATCTTAATTAAATGATGTTAAGGCAGTGCATGGGCGAGGATGCGTTATGGCTACAAGCAGGAGCTGCATGAGTGACTTCGTTGCCCCTTGGGAATGAAGGTTTTTGCAGGAGCTTGCAGGTTTCCCCATCTCCCATTGTCCCTGCGTCAAATGATGCGCCCCCGCCATCACTATAAAAACACCTGACTTAGCCAAAAACCACTCGCATCACACTTTCTCTCTCACACTCCCAAACTCCACACACATTTGCACCACAGCGCAGTGAGAACGGACCGGTCACCATTTCACTTCTGAAAGCATGTACTCCGGCGACATGTACTCCAGCAGTTCTTATCGGAAGATCTTCGGAGATGCCCCCCGGTCTGGACGCATGTCCCTGGGCAGCAGCCCCTCTCGCCACCCGGGGGGTTACCGCAGCTCCAGCGGCCACCGCGCCTATGGCTCTCCGTCCATGCCCACATCCTCCAGCTACCGCAAAGTGGGAGCGGGACGCAGCTTCTCGTCCGTGCCGGACTCCGTGGACCTGACGCAGTCCACGGCCGTCACGAACGAGCTGAAAATCATCCGCACCAACGAGAAGGAGCAGCTGCAGGGTCTGAACGACCGCTTCGTCAACTTCATCGAGAAGGTGCACAACCTGGAGCAGCAGAACAAGGTGCTGGAGGCCGAAGTCACCTTGCTGCGGCAGCGCCACAACGAGCCTTCCCGCCTGCACGACCTGTACGAGCAGGAGATCCGCGAGCTGCGGGCGCGTGTGGAGGAGCTGACCCACGAGAAGAGCCAGATGCACGTGGACTGCGTGCAAATGAGCGAGACGCTGGAGCACGTCAAGGAGAAGCTCGAGGAGGAGGCGAGGCTCCGCGAGGAGGCGGAGAACTCCCTGAAGGGCTACCGCAAGGACGTGGACGACGCCACGCTCGCGCGGCTGGAGCTGGAGAAGAAAGTAGAGTCGCTGCTGGACGAGATCGCCTTCCTCAGGAAAGTTCACGAGGAGGAGTTGCTGGAGTTGCAGGCTTCCCTGCAATCCACACAGGTATTGGTTACACCTTTATCACACCACATCGCAGCGCATTTACACCTGTTAACATTATTCCTCTCACTGACACATATCCCAACAATACCCAACTCATATGGCTATAGGCTACCACAAAACCCATCAATACAAGTTATATCGTCATACACAATAATATAGGGCAGGCTATAAAGTTTTGCTGCATCCATCAACGCCCATCTCGTCACTTTACTAATATTATTATATTAGTATATAGCCTATACCCTATACCGTTGTGATTCACCTGCATGCATGACATGCAGTCCACGACTCCACGGTCTTTTCACTATAGTAGCCCATATTTCATGTTGCAATATACGCCATTCTGTTTGGGAATGTGTGGCAATTCTTGTCGTTAGTGTTGTCATAAGGCAGTTATAGCTAATATTTCAGCTTTGATTGATGTCTGACTGTATGGAGACATTGTGAGTCAAGTTTATCCACGTATTATTATGCGTCGACACACGACAGACTGCGCATTGCGATTAGTGACAGCTGGGAGAATTTATGACACTGCAGTTCCGTTTCAGGACCACGGAGCTGTCCCTCCCCGCCCCTAAACTGGCGAATCTTGTCTGCGACGTCACAGACTGAGTCCCATGCACAGAATGTTTATGTTTACAACTTGCAGTTTGAGTTGTGTGGGTGTTGCAGCTGTTAAGCATGCAGGCAGCCAGGTGATATACGCGCGTGTCGCATATACGTGCGTGAGGAGGATAGTCTGTTTGCAGGAGAGCCTAATAGTGGGAGATGGGAGGGGGTGGTCTGGAAAGTGGCAGAGAGAGAGAGAGAGAGAGAGGTGCGGAGAAGTATAGCGCATAATCTTGGGGTGTGGTCTAGTCTAGTGCAGTGCACTGCAAACTCTGTGGGGCAAACTGTTTGACTCATTTGGACCCTCCACACCGTATACTTTACTGGCTTTGATAGACTTCTGGTCAGTTTGTGTTCTTCTGGAAACCAAGGGTATAGTCACTATAGTGTATAGTGCTGCTGCTGCACACAAAAACATGCACTATACAGCTCTCTCTCTCAAGCAAGCAAGCAAGCGCGCACACACACACACACACACACACACACACACACACACACACACACACACACACACACACACACACACACACACAAACCTTTCTTTCAGTTTCAAGTTGTCAATATTATTGAATTATATATTGACTTAAATTAGTCCCTCAAGGCAATTAAGGGTTCAATCGAACTAATAAAGCGTAAACCAAGGTACATTTTTGATTTTCACAAAGAAGAACATTATTTAAGGCAACATAAACACATACATTATTTAATAATGTATATTTGGAGTTAAAGTGGCCACACTTTTCAAACCCATCTTGAGAATGCCTTACATTGAATGTAATGATTGTGTTGCAGTACTCTGTAATGGTATTGATATGTAAGCTATTGGCAGCAGAGACCAGTAGAGAAAGGCAGAGAAGACTGACAGTGTCAATTCACCATGCACCTTTCAGCATTGCATCTCACTTACTGCAACACAGCAGGACACCACTTATACTGAATCGAAAATGTTTATAACTAAAACATTCTTTCCCCACAAACACATGCTGTTTAGAAATGTCTTCAGATAATTCTAAACATTATTAGGACACCTTGGTGATGCAGCAATCATTTCATCATCATCATCACCATCAACATAATTTCACGTGGTGGATTTCTTATTTTGGATTTAGGATCCCATGGCTTTATATGCCATAATACATGTTAATTTCCTTCTATAACTATAAAATTAAAAACACCTTAAATATTTTATTTATTTTAGAAATAGCCTATAGCCTACTCAAGGGGTTGGCAAGTTGATGGTGTAATTTGTCCATGTGTGTGGTCCGACTCCAACCATATGGAATGTATATGTGCTAATTAAAAAAACCAAAAAAACAAAAAACGATTGTTTTGATGCTCATATTAACCGTTTTTTGTCATATTCATCTTATGTTTATTGCGGGTCAAATAAAGGCAATAGAAAATACAAGCTGAATTCATGATTATTTCCACTATTTACCGGCACAATAAACAATCTTAACCTAAACATAACTAAAAAAATAAAATAATACTTCCTAAGGTTAATGTGAGCATCAAAACAATATTTTAAATACAAATAAATCTCAAATTCACACAATAACCACATTCCTCTTGGTTTGTCTCGCTTCCAGGTCTCTGTGGAGATGGACATGAGACATGACAAACCGGACCTGACAACGGCTCTGAAAGACATCCGAGCTCAGTATGAGACGCTGTCAGCCAAGAACCAGGTGCAGGCTGAAGACTGGTACCGCTCCAAGTTCGCCAACGTGACAGAGGCGGCCGCCCGCCACCAGGACGCCATCAAACATTCCAAGGAAGAGTTGAGCGAGTACCGCAGGCAGGTGCAGTCACGCACCCTAGAGATCGATGCACTCAGAGGTCACAACGAGGCCTTGGAGAGGCAGATCGCTGAGATGGAGGATCGCCACAGCAACGAGATTGGAGAGATGCAGGTATGTGGCCTGTGGAATGAATTTAGGATGACACATGATGTCATGAAACACATAGGGGAGCTCAAAACCCTCCAAAATGTTTGAAAGGTAGAATTTCATTTCCGTGTGTGTGTGTGTGTGTGTGTGTTTGTGTGTGTGTGTGTGTGTGTTTCTGTGTGTGTGTGTGTGTGTGTGTGTGTGTGTGTGTGTGTGTTTTTATGTGTGTATGTAGGATACCATCCAGCAGCTGGAGGGTGCTCTACGCAGCACCAAGGGAGAGATGTCACGTCACCTGCGTGAGTACCAGGACCTGCTCAATGTGAAGATGGCCCTGGATATCGAGATCGCTGCCTACAGGTCTGAATCCTTGAATTCCTAGACCGTAAAATAAATTGTTACTTTAACTCTGCCTCTCTTTGTCTCTTTCTCAATCCTAAACTTATTTACCAACTAACTATTTATCTCTCTCTCTCTCTCTCTCTCTCTCTCCATCTTCACAGGAAGCTGCTGGAGGGAGAGGAGTGTCGTCTGAGCACAGTGGGCGGAGCCATGCTCCATTCCAGCTACCCCGGCTTCTCCTATTCGTCGAGCCGCAGCTACACCCTGGGAGCGTACAGGAAATCCAGCGCCAAGCCAGAGGAAGAAGAGGAGGAGGAGGACAAGGATGACGATGAGGAGAACGAGGAGAATGAGGGAGAGGAGGAGGAGGGAGAGGATGGTGAGGAGGGAGATGACAAGGAGGAAGGAGAGGGAGAGGAGGAGGGAGAGGAGGATGAAGAAGAAGATCAGGAAGAAGATGACAAAAAGCAGAAGGAGAAAGAGAAAGAGAAGGATAAGAAGAAGGGAGACGTGTCCAGCAAGACCAGCAAGAGCTAAACTGCTTTTGTTAAAATGTCATTGTCATCATTATCTCCATCGCCAACAATGCCCTGCTCACCACAGCAAATCACACAATAATGTCCATGTTTATATTACCACCTCTCCATCCATATCCTCTTTGTTTCTATCTCTCTCTCACACACACACACACACACACACACACACACACACACACACACACACACACACACACACACACACACACACACACACACACACACACACACACACACACACACACACACACACACACACACACACACACACACACACACACTAAGCATATGTACATCGATCGTATGTGATGCCACACACTTTCCCCGCTTTCTCACTCTAGCATAGTCTGGCCAGATTAGTAGATGGTAGTAGTATGGTTGAGATGTATCATGATGACCAGTGATATTTCATGCACAGGGTGCTCAATAGCTTCTCTCATGGTTTTTCATTGTACGTGAACATGAAAGATATGATGCCAGGATGGAACAGAATGCCTTATAAATCCAAGATGGTTTCCGTGTCAGGAATGTCTTGCCTATATATAATCTACAGTAAATGTTCCATTAATGGTCAAAATGTGCAATGAAAAAAAACCCCGAAAGAAACCTAAATTGCGGTCAATTGTGGAATGGTGAGAGACAAGTTACTAGTGGCTAAGGAGGAATATGCCTTTTTTGGAGAAATTACACTAAAAGGAGATTCTAACATCATTCCTATCTGACAAAACAGTATGATTTATGTGATGTGGAGAGAGGTTTGGATTTACAGTATATACCATAGAAGGGGGAGGAGTTTTAGGTTGCTGTCAGTCCTCCAATGTTCTAACTCTCTCTTAACCTTAACAACCAGGCATTCTCTGGCAGGCCTTTTTCTGCTATTGCACACACACACACACACACACACACACACACACACACACACACACACACACACACACACACACACACACACACACACACACACACACACACACACACACACACACACACACACACACACACACACACACACACACACACACACACACACACACACACACACACACACACTTTCAGATAAACACACAGGTGCAAAGCATAAGACACAACTTTACAAGTCCAACTTCCTGTTTGGAAAGTACTGCAAGTATAGATTTCATTGTAGAATCGGCTCTGTCTGCAAATTCCTGAATGTTAAGGCTGCCAGAAAACGAAAGTCAGAAGGTAGACTTCATCCCTCTCATGAGTGAAAATGGTGTGTTGTTGTGCTGTATATGCACTGATACATATCTCATCTCTTTCATTCATGCCATAACGTCCATGACATAAGGAAATGTAAAAACTTGCCAAGCCATTCACCTCCATCGCTCGCTCTGTCCCTCTTTTTGTCAATGTAAAGTCATAGCACGGCAAGAATGGCAACTCAGAGAAATTGTATATTTTAAAATAGGAGGGACCTCTATTTTCTGTTGTTAGAGGAGCACGTGATGCTGCAGCTCCTCTGTGGGGATTTTTTGCACCGGGAAAGAAAACTGTAGTTTTAAATGCTGCTTTGTATCACATAATTATTTTTTGTATATGGATACTCACCCCCATGGATTGATTCACTTATCGATGAGCTGGATATTCCCAAAATAACCTGCCAGCATTGAATAATTGTCTACAAACCTGCTTGCATGGCTACCTTCTACCTCCATTATTAGTGAAAGCCTTATATTTGGTCATTACTAGCCATTTTACATATAGTCAGACAACTGTCTCTTAGTTTATCTGCTGTAATAGTGTACTTAGAATGTTTCAGTGTGTCAGTCAGAGAAAGGGAGAGAATTATAACTATGGTTGCAGTCAGCAAGCGCAGCTGTTTGTGACAGCGAAGGACACTCCATCCAGACTGCAGATGGCAGGGGTGGTTTAAATGCCACTTGTCACATATGGCATTATGTATGGCGCTGCATTGTAAGGGCTATTATCACCAGAATCCCACCTAACTCCCACTTCCACACCCAACCCCTAATCCGTACAAACCCTCCTAGCCCCCAAACCCCCTTATCATCACCCTCACTGTCTCTGCAGTCCGATGGAAAAAAGTACTCATGGCCTGCCTTGCACGAGGACGGCAAGAGAGTTTTTATACTGTAAGTAGGTTAAAAGAAATGGGGCTGCAAGGATAGGTGTATACTGTATGTAGTAGTGTTTAGGAAGAGCTGAAAATGATTGAGCTGCTTGGGAAATAATGGAGTACAAGACATATGGGAGCATATAAGATAGGGGCAAGCTATAATATGAGGATATGTACTGGGTAGAATGGAGACATCTGGTCATGTTTACCAAACTGAACTTTGGAAAACAGGCATTCCATTCTTCTAAGCATTTGTAAATTAACTATGATCCTGCAATAAAATGACCTGTTCTTCTCAAGTTTACATTTTGTAAACTCCCAGAGAAGGGACATGAAATTAAGTGTAGCCTAAAACATAGATCCAAGCATATATCGCTGTAGAAGGCTTTTCTAATTTACATTTCCTTTTTCACCCCCCTAGCTTTTGTTGAAAAATGAATCAATCAATGGGCATGAATGCATGGTCTGACTCCAGGAGCCTGAATATCTGGGGATGGGATAGATTATTTTGCTTGTTGAGTGTTAGAAAATGTAAAAAATACATTTTGCCTTAACTGAAACTATAAACTGCATTTTCACCCGCATTTCACATTCTTCTGGGGTGGATGAGGAGCGCTGACACTTTACAAGACTGTCCTGCTATAAAACTGTGACTGTATGTGCTGCTGTCTCATGCAGTGATGTTCTTCTCTCAAAGCCAAATAAAGACATTTATTAACCAAATGCTCCCTATTTATGTGTCTTCAATTTCAAATATGATATGTAGCTGTACCCTTGAAAAAGGACACCTTTGAAGGTGTCCTTTTTCCTTTGAAGAAAGGTTTTTCCGTCTTTCATCTGTTATGTCACAATTGTGCATATAGGTTCATAGCAAAGCATGAGTATAATTAACCAAACACTTCACATAAAATGTGATTAAGTACATGTATTTTGAAATGACAAGTGACAGAAGTAACTTAAAACACATTTCAAGAAGTGCTGAGATTCTTTAGTACACATGTACAGGTCCATCCCAACGAATTAGAATAATCTGAAAAAGTTCATTATTTGCCATAATGTAATAAAAATAAATACATTTTCATATATTTTAGATTCATTACACAACTGAAATAATTCAAGCCTTTTATTGTTTTAATATTGATGATTGTGGCGTACAGCTCATGGAAATCTAAAAATCCTATCTCAGTGAATTAGAATATTTTATGAGACCACTAAAACAAATGTTTTTAAAGAGAATGGTCGACTATCTGAAAAGTATATTAATGTATGCAGTTACTACTTGGTCTGGGCTACTTTTGAACAAATTATTTCATCAATGGGGCGTGGCATGGAGGTGATCAGCCTCCTACTACCACTACTGTGGATCAACACCAGCCGATAACATGCAGGCCTAAATCATCACTGTGTTTTGTCATGTCCAGAGTCTCAACACAACCATCTATTATGATATTTTACACCACTGTGTGCTTCAGTATGTTGACAAGCTTCATGGAGATGCTAATTTTCCTTTCCAGCTCGATTTGGCACCTGCCCACAGTGTCAAAACTACTAGTAACTGGTACTGACCATGGTATTACTGTGTTTAACTGACCAGCCAACTGGCCTGACCTGAACCCCACAGAGAATCTTGGTTGTATTGTCAAGAGGAAGGTGTGAGACAAAAGACTGAACAATACACATTAATTTACAGCTGTTATCAAAGCAAACCTGGGCTTCCAAAACACCTCAACAGTGCCACAGACTGATCACCTCCATGCCACGCCCCATTGATGAAATAATTTGTTCAAAAGTAGCCCAGACCAAGTAGTAACTGCATACCGGTACATTAATATACTTTTCAGATGGTCGACATTTCTCGTTTAAAAAAAATCATTTTTTTGTGGTCTCGTAAAATATTCTAATTCACTGAGATAGGATTTTTTGATTTTCATCAATCATCAATAAAACAATATTTTATTAAATTATGGCAAATAATGAACTTTTTCAGATTATTCTAATTCGTTGGGATGGACCTGTATATCAATATTACAGCAGCACAGCAGCTCTGCTGGAGTAGTGTGTGGGCTCGGCTCAGGTCACCTTCACACTTGCTGATTCTGTTCCCTGGCCAGATTATATCAGCCAGCTCAGCTGAGAATGTGAATTTGTGACTTTCCAGTCAGCCTGTTTCTATAACCTTTGGGCCACCAACCATGTCATTAACAGACATAGCTTCATAGTTCCATCTATTCATCTTGGCCTCTCAGTCTGCACACAAAGGTATAGGATGGGGCCGTGATTTGATGGATGACTGTTGTCCAAAGAAGCTCGTCTGCCCAGCTGTCACCAGCAAGGACACACACTGAACACACTCTGGGAAGTCTACAGTCTGTATCATCTTAACTAGTCATTTCATCTTGCTGTTTTACATTTGCATTGGTAGAGTTTTTTTTTTAGGGGTGCCGCCGTGCCAGCCCCTCCTATGCCGGGCTTTGTGTGTCTGTGTGTACCACGAATGTGATGATTTGATTGGCTGAGCATGGAATGTGTTGTACAGTATAATGATGTGGTGATGTAAAGATGTGCTTTACATGTATCTGTGCTTTACATCACAACAGCTTTGTGTGTCTCTGTGTCCGTAGCACGGAATGTGCTGATTTGATTGGCTGAGCACAAAATGTGTGATGATAAGAGCGCCCCTCACTTCACACGAGTGTGATTTTTCTTAAATGAAAGAAAAAGATAAGTCTCACAGCAACCTAGACATTTCTGATGATGTTACAATTCTTCAAACAGTGTAGCGGCTGGTATAGCAGCCTAAAGCTAAAACAATCCACAACACTTCTAATATCAATGCTCATAGTAAGCTACTGGGTGAAGAACAAATCAACACATTGTGAGAAAAAATACAATTCTGCTAAATCATGACATTTCAATGGGTGTTGTGATAATTTAATGCTAATAATAATAAATTGTGCACTTTTCATTCAAAAGGAATTCACGTGCTACATGGTTAAAACAAATACTAAAACAATATCAAGCACAAAAGGATATTGCCGACAATGGTTACACAATTATTGAACATGAAAATGCCATGGTCTGCAGTGCTCTTAAATCGATAGGAAAGCTATTCCATGGGCACGGTGCTGACGAGCAGAAGGCCCGGTCCCCCATGGTGCACCACTTGCTACTGGGGACCTCTGTTCACAGATTTTTATAATTCTTTTTTTCCCCACGATCTTTGTAACCCATTTTTCACCCCTGTGTCAATTATCTAATGTGATCCTGGGCTCTACACACCCTCCACCAACCTAGTCCCCATATATGGGGGACATGGGGAGAGAAACGGACTTGAACTCATGCTTCCTTCATGCCTGAGTGTCCAAGTTGCTCCTTAACACCTGGAAGGTGGGAGTTTCCCTGGTTGGACGTAGCGCGTGGAAGGAACACGTTATTCCAACCAGTTCCTATCCACTCCATCAGGCGCCCCGGCTGGCCAGGGGGAGGAAGTTTAGAGACCAGGATTACTGCATCTTTTTTGTGAGGGTACCTACCCTAGGGGACACGGGGAGAACATGCAAACTCCACACAGAAAGGCCCTTTCACCAACCCCGCCTCGGGTATGGGCACTGATGACGCACCCAAAGCGTCCCGAGTGGGAATCGAACCCAGGACCTTCTAGCTGTGAGGCGGCAGGTGCCACCGTGCGCCCTGTTTATGCAGTTATGAGTGATTAGCAGATAGTCGATCCTGGCTGAAAAAACGGGGAGCCAGTGTAATGAGAATACATTGCACATTCATGGACATCTTAGACTAGTGCGGTCAAATGTTTTCATGTCAAGGATGAAAATGTATTTGGCCACAGACCCATATCTGAAAATATTTTGTGCCAGGGACCCCCATACAAGATTGGGTTACTAGGGTTAGGGGTCAAAATGTAAAAAATAAATAAATATTGGAAAAATCTTGGAAATATCCGACAAGCTCTTTTTTGTCTGGGGACTCCCTGGACCTTACTTGGAGATGTAAGGTCCAGGATGTGGTTACCAAAGGGTCAAGACGGTTTTAGCGTTGTCCCTGCGGTGTGATGCGTCTTGTTGCACGTTGACCCACCTTGACCATAGTGATTCAACGCATTCAAACCACACCAAAGGGTCGAGACGGTTTTAGCGTTAACTCCTTGCTGTTACGGTATGAGAATGACTGAACCCAATATGCAAGCCACAAACCAGGAAGGTTCAAAATTAGAGTATTTATTGATATCCAAGGCAGATAATCAAAAAGTAGCATCTCCAAAACTCCAAAATACAAAGAAAACTAGGAATCCAAAAATGGCACAACTCTAGAGTTCAAGGCAGTAAGAAAAGCTACATAGTACAAGGCAGTAAACCATAGTCCAAAAGTCAAACCTCTCGAGAAGACAAAATCAAGAACCAGGAACCTCGGGGTAGAATGACAGGGAAGAATGACAATGTTCTGACAGTTTGTGTTTGTGAGGAGTCCAGTTATATAGGGAGCAGGTAATGGGCAAAGTGTTCACAGGTGGGCTGACGAGGCAGTTGGAGACAGGTGAGTGAAGGGACTGAGTGAGTGGAAAGGAAAAATGGGAGTGGCCAGGGCTGACATGGTCTGTGGAGAGACAGACCCTAACACTTGCAACCGTTTGGACCCAAGGAGTTGCATGGTGACCCTTTGGTGTGGTTATATTAGGGCTTTAGACAAACATATTATAGTTTGATGCTTTTCTGTGTCCATCCCTGTCCAAGAGTTTCATTCAGGCATCTATGATGCTTCCTGGGATGCATCCCCTATAGGGCCATGTCCCACTGGGTGGAGGCCACAGGGCAGATCGAACTAGGCATGAATAGGCGCCCTTGGCCAATTTAGCAAGTTATGCATGATCCAAGGACTCTAGGGAATCTAGTTTCAATTCAAAAGTTATAGGCAGAAATGTGAAGCGTTCTGTTATAAGCATAAAAAATGTATTTGACCTACTCCTACAACTGTAAATCTTTGTTGTGACAAATAAATCTGATTCTGATGAGGAATGATTGGGGTCATGGGTGGGTTCTTCCTCTGCCTATACTGGGAGTGTGCAAGCATGCCAATCAGTCCAGCGGTGTACGAGATTAACTAATATGTCCAAATACTCACATAAAGACAAACACATCTGCCTCACGGCTTTTCGGCCTGGCGGAGATAACTTACATTTTCACTGAGCTGATCTGTTTGGCTGAAATGAGTGGTTGTGGTTTTTTATTGATATTTGTTTGTACCCATCTGGGTGTGTCCCTTTTCACAGGACATGTACACTGAAGGACATGCACACTGAAGATCAAACAGTAAGTGCTAGCAGTTACTCAAAACTGGACAGGAAGGTCAACACAATCTGCTTCAGTTTAGCATCTGCCTCCTCAGAGATCTTGCCATCCACCCTAATTGTTGCAAGCAAATCCTGGTGCTGGCTGCGGATGTGTGTAAGGAAAGCCTTCTCAAACTTTGTGATCTTGCTGGGCTCCATCTTGTCCAGGTGACCTCTGACACCAGCATAGATGACTGCTACCTGCTCCTCGATGGCCATGGGGCAGTACTGTCCCTGCTTGAGCAGCTCAGTGAGCCTAACACCCCTGTTGAGGAGCTGCTGGGTGGCAGCGTCCAAGTCAGAACCAAACTGGGCAAAGGCTGCAACCTCACGGTACTGGGCCAGCTCCAGCTTCATGGTACCAGCCACCTGCTTCATGGCCCTGGTCTGAGCAGCAGAACCGACTCTGGACACAGACAGACCCACGTTGATAGCTGGGCGGATACCCTTGTAGAACAGCTCAGTCTCCAAGAAGATCTGTCCATCTGTGATGGAGATCACATTGGTGGGGATGTAGGCAGACACGTCACCGGCCTGGGTCTCGATGATAGGGAGGGCAGTGAGGGAGCCACCACCAAAGTTGTCATTCATCTTGGCGGCTCTCTCCAGCAAACGGGAATGCAGGTAGAACACATCTCCGGGGTAGGCCTCGCGACCAGGGGGACGACGCAGCAGCAGAGACATCTGACGGTAGGCAACAGCCTGCTTGGACAAATCGTCATAGATGATCAGGGCATGTTTGCCATTGTCTCTGAAGTACTCTCCCATGGAGCAGCCAGCATAAGGGGCCAGGTACTGCAAGGGAGCAGCGTCAGAGGCAGTGGCAGAGACCACGATTGTGTACTTCATGGCGTCAGCGTCAGTCAGCCTCTTCACAAGCTGAGCCACGGTGGATCTCTTCTGACCGATGGCCACATAGATACAGTACAGCTTCTTTTTCTCATCAGTTTCGTCGTTAAATCACTTCTGGTTGATAATGGTATCAATAGCAATGGCGGTTTTGCCAGTCTGCCTGTCACCAATGATCAGCTCACGCTGACCTCTACCAATGGGCACCAGGCTGTCCACAGCCTTGATGCCAGTCTGCATGGGCTCTCTCACAGAGATACGGGGAATAATGCCAGGTGCCTTCAGACCCACACGCCTACGGGTGCTGGTGCCTAGAGGACCCTTTCCATCGATGGTGTTCCCCAGAGCATCTACTACACGGCCCAATAGCTCATCACCAACAGGAACATCCACAATGGCACCAGTCCTCTTCACAATGTCACCCTCCATGATCAGCTTGTCATTACCAAACACCACAACACCAACGTTGTCAGGCTCCAGGTTCAGAGACATACCCTTGAGTCCAGAAGAGAATTCAACCATCTCCTCTGCCTGGACATTCCTAAGCCCATACACTCTGGCAATACCATCACCGATGGACAGCACACGGCCTGTCTCTTCCAGGTCAGCAGACATGTCTGCTGCCATGATTTTCTCCTCCAGGATGGAAGACACCTCAGCTGTGCCTGTCTTTGCAAACAGTGGTCTGTGTGTGTGCAGGTGGTTGATCCCAAAGCAAGCAGGCAGTGTCTTTGACACCCATCCAGTACTCCTGGGAAGGGCTCTGGCTAGAGCCCCTGCAACTCGCATGGACAGCATTTTGTTTAGACGAGTGACCTGTCCTACTGTGCCTGCAGTGTGCGTGGATGTACTCTTCTTAAATTTATACTGACGTGGTTGTTGGGCTGCATCTGTCCGTGTCACTTCTATGCCTATGGAGTTTCCTGATGTCACCGGACGGTATATGCCTAATCTGGACAACCGGATCACCATATATGGTTATATCGGTCGCCCAGAGATGATTCGACGGCAGGCACCACACTCCTTAAATTTCTCACTGATGCATGCGCCGAGTTTGAAGTCGGTCAGTTCCATGTATGCGCATGACAATATATGGGCATATAGAAGTCGGATTGATGGGACTGAACAAGTGGATCTCCATATATGCCTATAGGGGCATATATGTGGTTCTCGACAACCGCCTATCTGACTAACCACAAAACCGTATGGCGGTACCCTTGTATTACAACCTATAAGATTTACTGTCAGATTTTGCATCGGTCTGCGTCAGATACAGCAGCTTCCCCATTCACTTCAATTCTAGAATAACAAAAGGGGCTGAGAATCCAGTTGCCTAGTTGTGTCCGGTAGGTGACTATTGATTCTGTAGGAGATGAGACGAGTCATGGGAGACGCCACTTGTGTCACATGGGTATAGGGAGCGCTCCGCTGTGTCAAGACTTGGACCACGCGCAAGACTGTGTAGACATGGCGGCAGTACAGAAACTAGAGGGAAAGAGGATTTACGATTTTGCCCCTATTGGAACATAACTCGGACGGCGCTGAGTTAGCTGAAGCGAACTTTGCAACATTCGGCCCGGCGACTCACTTGCTTTAGCTACCTCGCCGGTGCATCTCATGGCTCAAGTTCGCTTGAGACGGTGAGCCTCCATTGCAGTTCCACGGTCCTGAAAACAAGTGCTCCCTAACGTCTCGCCTCCTACGGAAACTAAGGGCGCGTTCGGAAATACCGCACCAGAGCGCACTCGCCTATTAGTTTGCATTGCACAGTGTGCTCAGTGCGCTATTTCCGAACGCGCCCTAAAATAGCGCTGAAGCGCGTACATTAAGTGAAGTGTCGGGTTCAACATTGATGATCTTTGACTGGGTGCTAGCCAATAGGACAGAAGCACAGTGCGTTGACCCCACTTGGCAGCCACTTCGCTTGTAGTTTTCCTTCAATAAGCCAACACTTGAGTCCAATGTAAGTAAAACAAACTACGAATGGAAAAACGGCACTCATGCTGGCACTGTCCACAACCCACAAGACATCATGGGAAATTGAGGTGCCTTATTCCGCCACATGCATTTCAGATGTGTTGGCTATATCGTGTCTGACTATTTTGTGACTGGGGCTTAATAAGGCAATAATGAAGTGTGAATGTGCCCTGTGGCATGTTGGGGATGTCTCTCCTTAAAGGGATAGTTCACAATTTTGTGAGTTGTATGAAATACTTGGCATTAATATAGTGGTTGCCACTGTATTAATTGATTGCCTGAGTCCCGTGGTGGGAGTTCTGGTCTGGTATTGGTGAATATTAAGTAGTTCCAGTCATTTTGTGGGGGGCACTGGGGCCACACATTAAATCGTTGACCTATTTCTAAAATGTTTGCACAACTTTCGTTCAACTTTGACCCCTCTATCACATAATTTTTTGGGCATAGTGATATGGACACAAAAAACATAGTTCTGTGTGATAGTGGGGTCAAAAATGAACGAAAGTTGCACTATATGGTAGAAATAGGTCAACAATACAAATATTTCACCAAACCCAGAGCAGAACTCCCACCACAGGACTCAGGCAATCAATTAATACAGTTGCAACCACTATATTAATGGCAAATATTTCATACAGCTTAAGTTAAAAAATTCTGAACTATCCCTTTAAGCCACAAACATGTTACACAGCCCCCATCCCCATCTGAGGGTTTCTGTCCCCAGTAGCTCACTCTCATATTACAGTCTAAATCTGCATCACCATTGATGACCACAGACAATCCTTTGTCAGGCAGGTTTCCATGTCATGCTGTAGCATGGCTGACCTCTATTAGTGGTTTGTGCAGGTTGCATACATAATTGAACCACTCTTCTCCTTCACTGCCCTCCCAAGACACGTATAAGCAATAAATAGCAATCAACAGCAGCAGCTACCATTCACTATCCTTGCTGAGTCTGACGGTCCAACGGAAGCCTGTAATTAAATTTCCGCTTTAAATGGAGTTACAAGTCAGTTAAAGGCAAATAGACATGTTTTGATGTCTTGTATAAGAGGTAGGCCATTGGCAAATAATGGCCCTTAAAATTATTATCTTGAAAAGTTTTATACAAATACCTCTATTGTGTGCGCGACTGCACGTACGCACGTGTACACACACACACACACACACACGCACGCACACACACACGCACACGCACACACACACACACACACACACACACACACACACACACACACACACACACACACACACTGTTAAAACACTGCCCGCTCTGTCTCCACCACTGTCTCTGTCTGCACCTGTCTCTCTGACTGTTTTGGTCTTGCTTCCTCTGACTCTTCCTCACAACTTTGTCTTTATTTCTCCCTCTCTATCGTGTCTGCCACCCCCTCCTCTTACTCTTTTCACCCCCCCCCCCCCCCCCCTTTACTCTTTTCACCCCCACACAGTGTGTCTCTCTGTTACTCTCTCTCTCTCTCGCTACTATATATAGACTTCTGCATTGCAGATGTCCCAGCTTTGCGGAGGAACATATGAGGAGTTCCGGCCAAATTTGAACATACAGGGAACAGCACACTACTACTGCAGATAACAGCAAGCACAGCACGACTGAACCAAACACTGTTGTATTACACACTCATGCCAGATAGTATGAGTAGGCAAAGTCAAAGTCATGCATGCAGCACTGCAGCAATTCCCTTCCCTCCTCTCTCTCCCACACACGCGCAGTCGCACAGTCGCACACACACACACACACACACACACATACACACACACACACACACACACACACACACACACAGAGACACACACACAGCTATTATTATTCACGGCGGAAAGGGGTTCTGGTTCTTACATTAAACATATTTTGATTTGATTGAAAAACATTGGCTTTGCAGAGTGGTTTCTTTGGTGATTTTCCTCATCTTGATTAAACATAAATTATAGATGTTTTAATTTGTGTTGGTGACCAACCAGTCAACTTTATGTAAAACTGGCTATAAACTGGCTATACAAATAAAACTGTGGTAGGTGGCAAACCCAGTTATGTTATAGTGCCTTCTCTTGCTCTTACTATACCGGCTGTTGCAATTAAATATTTATACAGCTAGCTCCACAGGGCAGAATGCCATTGAGAGGGATGGCATTTTGTTTTCATGGGCAAATAATGGAGGGCCAGCCTCCGCTACACCTGCTGAGCAACATACAGCTTGGTGGTTATGGGATTTGGTGTTGCTGATGGAAATGGAAAGGTCCTGCAGGGCGCAGGACTTTACCAGGAAGGAGTGTCCTCTTTCTATTCTGCATTGCACTTGAGGTTGTGGGAAGACATCCACATGTCAGCCAGGCATGCAGAAATGGGGGAGGGAAGGAGAAAAACAGAGTCCACAAAGTATGTGCTACAACATCAATTAGTCAACAAAGTATGTACTACAACATCAATTAGTCAACAAAGTATGTACTACAACATCAATTAGTCAACAAAGTATGTACTACAACATAAATTAGTCCACAAACTGTGATGCTAATTGCTAAGGTCAGAAATGGTGTCCATGACAAGCTGACACACAAACACAATGCTTTGAGACTTGAGACTCAAAAATGTTTGTGGGCTTTTGCTGTCATCTAGTGTCGAAGGTGAAAACAGCACAGCTATCTTTCCCTATCCCTCAAAACCAAAATGTATACTCCAGTCTCTCTTGTCTGAGGACACAAGTTTTCACTTAAAACTTGCACTTGCCATTATCATGGGTACAGTATTCTTTCATTCTTCTTGTCTGTGTGAGTAGGCATACAAAACATAGGACGTGTTTAACAACAATAATAGACTAACATTAACAACAGGCTATTATTATTATTAAATGATATAATGTGATATTACAAATTCACGTTTTATCTGTCTACCATAATGTGTGGTGTATTGGTGTTTATTGATGAGTGCTGGTTTGCTGGAAGATGACATGGCATACAAAACACCTTTGATATTCGGTATAACATTTACAAATTTACATTTACACATTTTTGGAGGGCCAAGCTCAGGGTCCATAGACCCTGTAATGTTTGTAATGTTTGAACAGCTTTCTGCTCTTGCAACCAGCAGTCATACCACCATCATCATCATCATCATCATTATTATTTATTATTGTTATTATTATTATTATTATTATTAAATTGCATATTAGTTAGCCAGATTCGTTATATCATGCAAATAATCGTTGAATGCATCTCTATCCTCGCACTTAAGAGGGAGGGGTTACAGTGCAGACAGTACAGAGCAGTAGTATGGTATGGGAGCTGACGTCAGAGTCAGAGAGTCAACATTGAAGGGGGAATCTCGGAATCTCAGGCAGAGTACGTGTTTGGGGGAAAGTGTCTGTGTGACAAGCGAAGACATACATCCTGTGAATCAACAACCACGACGGTTTCTGAAACCACTGGACCTTTGCTGTCATCACTGGGTCGGGAGTAGCCGTTAAGATGACAGAGCTAAGGCACCGTGGTACGACAGACAGCGAACTACAACAGCAGCAATCTGAGGACAAGGTAACGGACGTTAGCCGTCGTTCATCTCATCACTGCCTGTTTGACACTGGAGCCCATGTTAGCCAAACAGCTAACATGTTAGCAGAGCATCCCCTGCTAACAAACAGACCCTGGCCTGTAATTAAAAAATATATATTCTGCGCACTGTAAACAGACAATTGTGCTACATAACATAATCATGTAGTGTGGATTTTAGAGTAGAGGTTACTGTTTGTTTTGGTGACGTTAGCAGCTTGCCTCATGAACTCTTAACGCCTTAGCTCGTCGTTTGTGCATATATTGGTTGAAACGGATCTGTTTGGGGTGTTCTTTTAAAAATAATAATAATTGCGACTTACGTGTTTTCTTTGCAACATCATAACCGTGCTCGTGTGTTTATCAACACGCAGTCAGGCCAAGAAAGGGGCGTGGCCGATTGAATTCATTTTGGGGACATCGTTTGACATCATCAAGGCCAGGAAGGGGCGTGGCCGACTTTAATTTATTTTTGGGGGACATCATTTGACATCAGCATGTCAATTCTTTGACATCAGCAGCCAAAAATAGAACGTCTACCAGATAACAAGAATAGAATACGTGAGTGATTTAAATATATTGGATATGCAGAAATTATATTTGAGTGCTATATTTATCTTCCTTAAGCATAATAAGTAACTTTAATACAGGAGTGCAAACACAGCTAGTGAACAATTCCCAAGATAACCAGGCAGAGCTCAACAAGTGAGCCCACAGTCATCACTCTGAACACAGGAGAGGGTGCTGCTGAACCTGGGAACTTAATCTCATTAATCTTTTTTATTTGTGCTGCATTTAATAAGATTATTAAGATATTGATAAGAAAATGTAGTAGGGAAATAAGCTAATAACAGGTTTGAGGCTGGTGGTTTTACTCACTAAGGCTGACATACGGGACAAAGTCCATTTGAAACACTGAGTTACTTTAGTCACCATAAGTCCAGTGTTTCATATTTCTTTACCTCTATCTGGCTGTGCACTCCCCTTCTACTTTCCAGTGAATAAAATGATTGGCAGTACAAATCTAGATTGAAACTTTGTACAGTAGTCGCCTAGTCGGTAGCATAGAAGGCTTTCACAAGATTTGATCATTGGCCAATGATGGTTTGTGAGAGTCCATTGGTTAGCACCTATTCCATCAATTAATGGATAGTCCAGAGTCCACTTTTTTTTAAATCTTGAATTGGTTAAGATTTTATACTGGCCTGGGCCTCCCTCCCTGTCTCAGATGAGAAGATGTATCTTGAGTATAAACGGAAATAGCTGCTCTACAGCTGCCGTCAACAGTATGGCCTGCACTTCGCTCACATCAGCCTACTAGACTTGTTGTGGGCTCTATCAAATATCCTGTGTGAATATTGTCATGTGTCCTGTGCTGACATAAAAGAATGCTGCACTTGAAAAAGCGTTTTAGTATTGACAGTATCACATACATAGCAAATATACATTTTGCATTCATGTTGATTGTTAAGAACATTTAAAAGTTTGCCATATACAGTTCTGCATCTGAGCCTGAGGGCTTATTTAGTAGAATAATGGATTTTTAGATTGTTCATATCATCACAGATCACTCCAGAACTTGATCATTGAGAATTGTGTAGAGTTGTGTATCCTATCGGTATCCACTCTCCAAACATTCTGGGACAGTTTTTAATTGATAGACCTATACATGTAGCCTCATTTAGGTCTAGCGTATCCTGCGTAACTGACTTTTTTGTATCTATTTTTGAGCAGTGCAGCCGCTCCAATGCACAGTTTTGTGTCCCCCTCTCTCTTTCTGTCCGTACGTTTGAGAACGGAATGTCCGTGATGTCATGTTGTTGACATCATCAGATGTCATCATTGTGATGAAAGGCACTGTTCACTTCACACATGTGTGATTTTTTTAATAAAGGTTTAATTTGTTATGATTCAGTTCTGGATTTCCTCTCAGAATGGTACACTTCCCATTCCCATACTTGGAAGTTTTCTTTTTAAGACAAAGAGGAAAGTTGGGAAGGGGAGAGAGAGAAGGAAAAGGCATTGGAGGAAGGAGCTGTGGAGTTTCATCCTAGGCCAGTAGGGGTAAAATAAATGTAGTTCTGGAGGAAAACATTTTTAACCACTGCATAAAAAGACACATTTGTTCTTCAGGGGAGTTCACAAACAATTCACTGGACTTCTAGAAGTCTTCTGTCAGTAACTGGAGTGAGGCAGCTGTGTTGTAGCTGCAGAGTGGAGTTGGACAGAGTAGATCCATTTAATTTGACTGATGATTTGACTGGATAATTCCGCTAAATGCAAAATAGTTTGTTGCACCAACTTAATGCCAATCAACCACTTTGTTGAAAACGACTGTCAGCTGTTATGTAGATGAAAATAAATGTTAATAATATACAATATACCGCATTGTGCCAAATATAAAACGATTCTGATTAGACAAACCCCATTTTTCAAGACTGATTTGTGGGAAAAGAACATTGAATGTCAAATAGTCTAGCCCCCGATTTATAATACAACCCAGTTTTTTAGGATATTTCCATTAGGGGAAAAACAGTCATATATTCAGGCCAATAGGGTGGCAAAAAACTCATTTACCTCCCTATAAATAACTAATTGTGATAAAACGTATACCTACTGTGCCTACTGTAGACCAGTGGGCACAGAGCTCAAGCCAGGAAAGACAACATTAGTGATCTTGCTTTTTTGGCTGGATATATAAATAACACATTTCTTGAACTCAGTTAGTGATAAAACACAACCATGATTGATGAACCATGGTTTCTCAGCTAGTTTCACAGTTCACACTATTCATTTTGTTCCTTGGTTCAGAATCAGGAGTCCTCCGGACCCACTAGTTGCGAAACAGTGAGCTGAACAAAAGAGGACACACTACACTACAATGTCTTTTCTCAGAGGAAATGTGAAAGGGGCAAGTGGGGGAGGGACAGAGAGGTGGTGTTACTGTTTATGTGACAGCTTACTAAGTATGGCCTATTTTTAACCCCAGCATCCTGAGTAACGGGATATGGTTTCCATAGAAACCAACAGGCCTGGAGGTTCCATCAGTGTGATGAGACTGCGAGAGAAAAGAGTGTCTGTCTCGGTGTGAACTGGTCTTATAAATACATTAATATTTTTTTAATGGTGTGTAAGTGTGTAATATAGAATATTTCAGATCTTGGAGTTGGAAGTAGGTAATCAATAATCATTCACTGAATTTGTGTCAGTACGGAAACTGACTGAATATAGTCAACATATATAGGATTTTAATAGTGTTTTCTCCTAGGCCAATTTCCAAGAGAGTAGACTGGAGTTCAGTGGAGTTTTCAACATCGGCTGGCATGTGTCTGTTGATGCCAATACAGTGTTCACTTCAAATGGGGCAAAATATTGTAAGCCGTGTGTGTGTGTGTGTGTGTGTGTGTGTGTGTGTGTGTGTGTGTGTGTGTGTGTGTGTGTGTGTGTGTGTGTGTGTGTGTGTGTGTGTGTGTGTGTGTGTGTGTGTGTGTGTGTGTGTGTGTGTGTGTGTGTGTGTGTGTGTGTGTGCGCGCGCGCGCGCGCGCGTGAGTGCGTGTGCGCGCTAATGACACCTGCACACGCGCAACAGAAGCTGACCATCTGTTAGATGAGGTGAGAGGGCTTAGCCTAATATGGTCAACATCAGGGGACAGAGATTAAAAGGCAATTCAAACACATGGAAAAAGGCTAGGGCCTCCATCTATTTTTGTATGGAGCATACATGTCCCCAAAATATTTATAATGTACAGTAAATGTCAGAGACAGACTGACCAAGACTGAGGTGGTCTTTACACAAGAGCGGTGTTCATAGAAATAAAGTACAGTATCGTTTGCTGGTGTCCCTTCAGACGAGAACGGTGTTTTCAGGAGGTGAGAACGCAAAAAAGTTAAATCACCTTCCAGAGTGGAAATCTTTGAAAGTGCTGTATTCTCCCGTCTCCATGTAAACAGGCAAAACGTTGAATCCGCAAAACTTGTGACATCATGGCTCATGTGGACTTACAACGCATATGTTTATTACATTAATGCAGAGCCGTAGGTGATATTTGGAGTTCCTGGAATGAGCAAGCACTCCCTCGCCTGCTCATCCTACAAATACAGATGTACTGTAGCGACTATAGCGATGGTGAATGTTAACCATGATGTAAACAAACAAAGTATGATAGGAAGTGAGTGGTGGTTCTTACATGGGTGACCTGTCTTATCTGGCAGTCTGTCACCGCCACCTAGCAACATGGCATGCAATGTAAAAGGTGAATAAAAACTGCGAACGCATCAGGGACTTTGCCGTTTTATCTGGAGACCGTCGCCGTCTAAAAGTGGCATGAGAAGCACAGAGACGGATAGACAGTTAATTCAAAAATACACTTGGTCATGAAACAGAATCCCCTAGTAGAGAGTTAAAGACAATCAGAGACAGATGGACATATTATAGCCTATGGTGGCTGCAGAGTTGTGTTACCACTCTTGTGATGACACTTGTCTGTCTGCTGCCTGTTACTATGGAGAGGCTGCAGCCAGGCCTGTCAGCATCAGGCCCCCAGAGATCAGAGGGAGGCAGCAAATTTACATTTACATGAGGCCAATGGCCCCAGGATTAACCTCCCACATACAAACCTTTACCGGAGAATATCACATGACAATGCAAATATAATGTGAATATAATAATGAGTACATATTTACTGTGACACTTAATTGTTTAAAAAAAAAAGTACAGTAAAAAATGAAATTGTTAGTAATAGGCCTAGCCATTCATTTTTCATCAACTTTGTTTCAGTGGTGAAATGTGTACATAAACTAAAAGTGAAAATTTACAGAATTCACCTTTAGCTAAGCACTGCCCTCTCACACTTAGACACTTTCCAGTCGGGCTCATTCATTCCAATGTAAATATCATGGAGTTTACACATTAAATACTGGAACCAGACCGTCAAAATCTCTTCCAAATCCATCAACAAGGCCTGCCATATGCACTGGAAAAATATGTGTGTGACGTTTCTTTTTTAAAACAATGTTTTATCATATTGGAAAACTATTGGTGGAGAGGTTTGTCTAACCCATGTTATGCTTAGCTGTGATTGGACCATAGCAGTTTGGGGAGGAGCTTATCTATAGGTCAGTTGTAGATGTAACACATTTACAACAGCACAGGCATAATAGATTCTATCCTTTGGAACTTTCTTATGTTTCTGCGCCAGCGCCAGGAATATGAAATACTTGCTTTGTTAAAAGTTTCCACTGCAGGTGTCTGTATTGAAGACAATGAGGACCTCTGTAGCCTGCTGTCTGTCTTACTGTGTCTTTCTGTCTCTGTTAAGGGTTCAGAGAATGAGTTTAAGGCAGAGAAGGATGGGGCATCTGACACGGAGTCAAAGGCGGACTCGGGCGTCCCGGAGGTGCCGGTCTCAACTGACGACACCCCTGAGGTTCTAAACAAGGCCCTGTCTGGTCTCTCCTCACGGTATGATCTTTTGTATGATCTTTTTTATAATCGATTCAATCAAATAGTTTAGTCTTAACCCTACTCCATGATTTCAGAGCAGGGCTTGTGTGGGGACTGGAGACTGGGGGATCTAGTTAAAGGTAGAGTCAGTGATTTCACTTAATTCAAATATCACTTATTTTTTTGTTTTGTTGTGATAATCCTCTCTACTATAGAGTGTGCTGACCATATAAGGAGTTCCTCCCTGTCCCCAGTTAACCCCTGGGGGTCAAAAAACCTTAGGTTTCGTTTTTGTTCTCTATCCTGATTGGATGAAAGCTTGTGTCCCAAGGCAAAAACGAAACCTAAGGGTTTTTGACTGAAATCACTGACACCCCCTTTAAACTAAAGGATGGTCTCTGTCACTGTCAGGTTACAGTGGTTCCCCATTCTCTTAGACTCTTACTGTACATTTGCTATAACTTCTTCTGCCTTTTCTGTGATATTATTACTTTTATATGAAGGGCTATTGGGCTTTTCCGGGTCCATATTGGTTGGTGGTGTTTGTTGTATCATACAGTTTTCACCTTTCACAGGGCATTGACGTTTGAACAGAGCTGTTTGTTTGCATGCATGTTGTGTTTCTACCCCTTTCAGATGGAAGAACTGGTGGGTGCGAGGAATTCTAACCCTCGCTATGATCTCCTTCTTCTTTCTAATCATCTACATGGGCCCCATGGTGCTCATGATGATTGTAAGTACAGGATTGTAAGGAGACAGCTTTACACAAGAGTCGGCAGTGGGGTGGCAGTGCCTCAGGGGTAGAGTGACCGGGTGGCAACCGCAAGGTTCCCTGTTCGAACCCGGGATCCCCCAGAGTTAGTGTCGAAGTGTCCTTGAGCAAGACTCTGAACCCCTAATTGCTCCCGATGTGCGGTTGGTGCATTGCATGGTTTCCCCCGGCATCGGTGTGTGAATGTGTGTGTGAATGGGTGAATTTAATGTACAATCTCTGTAAACTGCCTTGGATAAAGGCGCTATATAAATGTACCATTTAGTCACTATTTATGAGTATCTTAACTCTGATATCCAACCTGTTTCCATGATGAAATGCAGTTAAGACAGTGTAGGGGAGGTATAGGTGGAGGAGTTTAATATTTGAGTTAAGACAGTGTAGGGGAGGTATAGGTGGAGGAGTTTGACTAGATATGAACAACATATCTGAAAATGATTTCAGCTTTGATTTAGGGATCTTGAGAAGTGACTGGTCAGTCGACCTCAGGGCCCTTGTCGATACTTTGGGAGCTACAAGTTCCGATATATAGACTGGTGCCAACCCATTTACAGACTTAAAAACAAACATTACAATCTTAAACTGGATCCTGTAACGCACAGGGAGCCAGTGTAGGGAGGCAAGGATCGGGGAGATGTGGTCATACTTCCGTGCCCCTGTTAAGAGGCGAGCGGCCGTGTTTTGGACTAACTGTAGTCAGACGGGCTTGGGTAACACCAACATAAAGTGCATTACAGTAGTCAAGTCGGGTTGAGATAAAAGCATGTATAAGACGTTCAGCAGACTTTACTTTCGCTAAAAGCCTCAACTGATAAAAACTGGATTTTACCACAGAATTGATCTGTTTGTCCAACTTAAAATCACTGTCCAATTTGACACCAAGGTTTGTGACCACCGGTTTAAAAAAAAAAGGTTGCAGGGGAGGTGTCACAGGCAGTGCTGGGTCTGAACACCATGACCTCTGTTTTTCTTTCATTGAAGTTAAGAAAGTTCAGGGCCATCCAAGCTTTTATGTCCTTAAGACATTCCAGCAGAGTGTTCAGGGAGGTGGTGGGATCTTATGGTCAGAGGTCTCCGCCTTCTGATGCATTTGGGGAAATCTATATTCAGTGACTGGGCTTAGAGAAAACTAGCGGCAACAAAGCTATGCCCATTGCTTTGAAAACCAATCCTGATAACATTCCTTATCTCCCCGATAGTCTTTACATTGGCACATTTTTTTTAAACTGATGCCAATCATGTTTCCTTCTCTGTACAGGTGCTGTGTGTCCAGATTAAATGCTTCCAAGAAATCATCACTATTGGATACAGTGTGTATCACTCCTACCACCTGCCCTGGTTCAGAACCCTTAGCTGGTGAGAACCACACACACACACACACACACACAGTCACACACACACACACACACACACACACACACACACACACACACACACACACACACACACACACAGTTATCTGATAGCAGCTAATGTCGTTGTTTTAAACGTTCTCACTTTCTTCTTTTGTTTTCCTAAATTCTATTTTATTGCAGTCTTCCTGAGGTTTGTCTGGTGACCTGCATTCAATTTTCTGCTTAAAGATGGCTCTAGAATAGATGATCAGCAACAGCACTGTGAATAATCAGCTGTCTCTCTTATTAAATTAGTAGTGGCTAGTTTTGTGATGATGAATAGTTGCATTTCTAGTGTGATAGTACAGTATTCTTTTATATTCGCTATGTTGTGGGTCTGAAAAACCAGAAAGAGTAAACATGAAACTATATGCCAGTTTATATGTTCAGTTTGTGATCTGGCATATTATAATGTTTAACTTGTATTGCAAGTTTGGTAAGTGCACACCATAACTTTCTGAAACATGTTCACACATGTCACATTCATACAGTTAATGCCTATTCCCAGGATGGTGCTGCCCTGTACAGCCTGTTAAGATATTCATACAGTTAATGCATATTCCCACGATGGTGCTGCCCTGTGCAGCCTGTTAAGATATTCATACAGTTAATGCATATTCCCACGATGGTGCTGCCCTGTGCAGCCTGTTAAGATAATTCATACAGTTAATGCCTATTCCCAGGATGGTGCTGCCCTGTACAGCCTGTTAAGATATTCATACAGTTAATGCATATTCCCACGATGGTGCTGCCCTGTGCAGCCTGTTAAGATATGCATACAGTTAATGCATATTCCCACGATGGTGCTGCCCTGTACAGCCTGTTAAGATGTATGTCAAGCACAAAATTGCACCTGGTTTTTCAGCAGGCATAGCGAACGTGTACACAGTAAAATCCTCAGTGTTACTGTAATTAATCGTCAGTCTGATAGTTATTTAAAAAATAATAATAACTGAAGATTTTACTGTGTAGCGAAATGTGGAGCTGTGTTATCTTATTACCCCCCCCCCCCTTTCTTGGTAGGTACTTCCTGCTGTGTGTGAACTACTTCTTCTATGGTGAAACGGTGACAGACTACTTCTTCACTTTGGTTCAGAGGGAGGAACCACTGCGCATCCTCAGCAAATACCACCGCTTTATCTCTTTTGCCCTCTACCTCACAGGTAATGGAGTAGTTCTACATTGCAGTATTAGTACTTTCACTTAAGTAAAAACTTTGAGTACTTTTTCCACCACTGCATACCAAACAGGATGTGGTGTGGAGCGACACATTTACCAACTCAGTTTATAGCTCAACAGAAACCTTACCCTCGAGTCGCACCTTCTGTACGTTGCACAACTTGCACCTATTGCATACTGAATGGATATATATATATATACCGTAATTTCCGGACTATAAGGTGCACCTGAATATAAGCTGCACCAGCCAAATTTAGGGAAAATCCCAAATATGTATACAAGCAGCACGGGACTATAAGCCGCAGGTGGCCCCCTAGTGGCCGTTTCGTTAGCTCAGAGCCTTAGATGGCTCTGCGTTAGCTGTAAAAATTCATAGATTAGCCGCACCGTTGTATAAGCCGCAGGGTTCAAATCATGGGTAAAAAATCGCGGCTTATAGTCCGGAAATTACGGTATATATATATATATATGTATATGTGTGTGTGTGTGTGTGTGTATGTATGTATGACTGGTTTGTTTGCACCTGATGTCTTGATTGTCCATGATTTCTCCATAGTATTGTGTACATACAGTATCCCAGTCTCAGGCCTCATGTCTGCAATGAATGGCTTCAGCAGCCCTGCAGCAGCTACAGTATTAACTCTGGGTTATCTCTTTATATGGGCCGATCTAATTTTAGCCAGAGCACAGCACTGGGATCCGGTATTTGACTCGATTCATCTTCATTTTTACAGGCAGCACAATTCTGATTCCTTAACAGACCTTCTCACACATTGTTGGCCTTTGTGTTGTAGGTTTCTGCATGTTTGTGCTGAGTTTGGTGAAGAAGCACTACCGTCTGCAGTTCTACATGGTGAGTGTTCCCTCTGCCTCCTCCCAGAGCCCCTGCCTGGATGCTGCTGGGTTATCCATGAGGCATGTTATTGTTAACACACGGCCCCCCGGGATTCGTTAGGATGGTTTTCAGTAGTTGATTGAAATAAACTTTAAATTTGTTTAACATTTTCACAAAATTTGAAAAGAATCTTGACTTGACTAGTGTAACTGGGAACACACCACTGCACATCCAGTCAGAAGAGAAGATGTATTCAATCCCCATTGTAAATATTGGTTAATGTAATAGCAGATATTACACACACGACATACCTACTGTAATTGAACCATTTCTGAATTCAAGCAATATCAAACAATGAAAAAGGAATCCAACTGTAAACCTGTCTGCAGTATTTTTTTAAGTGTGAGTACACATACTGCTCTACATGTTCCCACCACTAGTCTTCTGCTGTAGACCTTTGATAAACTTAAATGAAGCAGCATTTTGGGACTGCAGTAGAGTCTGGTAGACAGAGCATTGTTCCAATCAGCCCTACCAGGGATTTGAACTAGTCACTACTCACTAGCCTGCTTCTCTTGCTAATGTGGCTCACGGATTATACAGTAATAAAGCCCATACACTAGTGTATAGCATTCTAGTGAATTAAAAGTGACAAACCATTCAATCTGTATATGCAGTCGTCTGCTCCTACTATTACTATATAGTAATGGTATATTACATATATTATACTATTATTATTACATATATTATTTATTATTAGTAGTATTATATACTACTAGTATTCTACTACTGATCATTTCTTTCATTGTCTTCCTCAGTTTGGTTGGACTCATGTGACTCTGCTCATTGTGGTGACCCAGTCTCATCTCATCATCCACAACTTATTTGAGGGAATGATCTGGTAAGAAATATGGCTCCCTATCGCCCTATATCTCCTCTAAACTATGATTTATCTGCCATTCTATGGGTGAAACTTGATATAATAATGTTGTTGTTGCTGCTGGTTATGTTGGAGGGTAAGATGGGAGACGATTCATTCAGGATGCACAGTCTGAAATCCTGCCATGGAAAACTGAACTGACATTTTCAGTTTGCCTCGTGTAGTATATTTGAGTAAATCTTGTGTCGTAAGTAAATTATATGAGGTCGTCTCTATGCTTCTGCTACAAGCGAGCCCTGTAATTGACATATTGCTTGTCTTGCAAAAACAATATTTTGTTGAATATATTAGTTTAAAGTAAAATTATTAGCAAAGCTTGCCTCATTGAAGATTATTTAATTAATTTGAGAAATACTCTCTTCCACCATGAACATGTTTCATGCAGGTTCATCGTTCCCATATCCTGTGTGATCTGCAATGACATCATGGCCTACATGTTTGGCTTCTTCTTTGGTCGCACCCCACTCATCAAGGTTGGTTGAATAAAGCAACCTTTTGTGTCCCCCAATGGTATCAAATAGCGTCATATCAAACTGGTACCCAAATCTACAGTAAACTGTATAATCCTCAGTGTTAATTGATAAATCGCTCTGGATTAAGGGCTAAATGCTAAATGTCTAAATTGTATGCAATTTACAGGCCCATATGGGTCGTTTTAGTTCCTAACTATGGAATAATTTAAGCTGCGGCCCGCCTGGAATCCCCTCAAGGACCCTTTGGGATCCCTGGATGTTTAGAAGTGTATAAACTGTCCTCTCAGGTTTAGTGCACTTGGATCCTGAAATGTTATCTGTACAGTGGACTGCCATATCATTTGCTGTTAAATACACAGCCATGCTTTTGTGTTATTAAATTCCACTAGTCATACTGTATTATGTGGAACACCCTGTGGAATTCAGATTATCTGTGAATTCATCTAAATACACCATTTTACCTGGACCTGCTTTTTATGTGCTGTTGTTAGGTACATAGTGATAAGGAATACAATACACGAGGTTGTTCTGCTGTAATATCGATCTCACTGTCATTTTAACATTGGATTTTATTGCTGTCAATGCTGTGCTTTAATACATTTAAAGTTGTATAGCGCTGCAACTTCCTGCAAGTAATGTGCAACATAACTGCAGTGCAACTTAAGTAACCAACTTAAGTAACCTTCTGTGTCCTCTGCAGTTGTCACCTAAGAAGACATGGGAGGGCTTCATTGGTGGTTTTTTCGCCACCGTTGTGTTTGGAATTTTGGTAAGAAGGGAAATGACTACAGCACCACCATTACTGGAGCTATTGTCTCTTTCTATGGTCTTATATATCTTGTATTACAAAGGGTGTGTTTTATTGTATTGTTGTTTATTACTGTTTTTGTGATCGCTGGGGACTATACTGTAACATTGCTTCTTACAATCCCTGGAGAGGCTGTTGAGAGTAACCCTGCTTGTTTGTGCCCTAGTTGTCCTACATGATGGCAGGCTTCCGGTATTTCGTGTGTCCGGTGGAGTTCAACAACGACTCCAACAGTTTCCAGGTGGACTGTGAGCCTCCAGAGCTGTTCCAGCTGCAGAACTACGCTCTGCCTAGCGTCCTGGTGTCTGTCACTGGATGGGTGAGTTTAGTTTCTTTATCTTTCAGAATCAGAATGGATGACCAGGTAGGTTTGCACCAGGGGGGCAGTCAGACAGATATTTTGTGAAGCCACTAAGGAAATCGGGACTTCCTGAAAGTTCATATAATGGCCTGTTGTGGCGCTGTCAACTTCACCTAGACTGTATTACCTTAATAAACATGGTCATGAATACTTTCTGCTTCCAGTCACTAGTTTAAAGTCTCATTTTTCATGTCATAATATTCTTTTTGGAAAATTATGGTCCCATTTATTAAAAAGATTACCATAAAGTCGCGTATGTTGTGAGGGGCGTCCGTTAAATTCTATGAACGGGAGCCACCCCCCGTTCAGTCAAAATAAAAACCAACGAAGAGTAAGGGGGGAAGTCCCGCCTCGTTGTCTGGGCCAGCCAATGACCAGCTGGGCCCAAACGGAGCCCACAACGGACTTACAGTGCAAGGAATTACAGGCTTCATTTTACGTCCATGTTAGACCCGGGGAACGCTTTGTCCATATTTTTTATGGTTTGCACATACAAGTGATGTATTAGCTGATACTCTAGTGAAAAATAATGAGTAAAAGTCAAATATACTGTATAATAACAAATAATCACTTCGACAGTTAATGCCATTTTTAGTTGTGTCCTTGTCCGTGTATTTATTGTATTGTACCTAATTAAAAAAATTCTACTGTAAAGCCCAAGGCAATTCCCCAGGTGTGAGCATTAAGGTTATTTAGATTTGAAATGTTTAAGAGCCCTTGCTCAGGATTCAAGCATATGTGGGTGTATGTATATATCCTTTGGGTTAATGCCTCTGTCCTTCTCCCTCTCCCCAGAACACAGTACGTCTGTACCCATTTCAGATCCACAGCATCGCCCTGTCTGCCTTTGCCTCCATCATGGGACCCTTTGGTGGTTTCTTCGCCAGTGGCTTCAAAAGGGCCTTCAAGATCAAGGTAGATGTTAAAAAGTAGGGCAGACCATGCCATATTTTATATTGTGAGCTTTTGTTTTGAATGGTACAATATTATAGTCAGCATTACTGAATCATTTCATTTAGCACACTGATTTGATACTGTCAGTATGAATTATAAAATACCAAAAAGTGCACACAATAAATCTCATTATCACAATGCTAAATGCATTTTAGATACATTGTGTGTGATAATATCTGCCAAGCCTGACTGTATTAAAGATGTGTACGCCAGCTCACCATGGTAATCATTTTTAATGCCCTTTGACCTTTACAGGATTTTGCCAACACGATCCCCGGTCATGGTGGGATCATGGACCGATTTGACTGCCAGTACCTCATGGCCACTTTTGTAAATGTGTACATCGCCAGTTTTATCAGGTATGTAACCTCAAACCAAGGTCAAAAGTAACCGATATCACCTACAGTATACTATATCCAGATGTCTGCACAAATACAACGTCCATGTTCAAGGGGTTTTTTATTGTTATGTTTTATGTACAGGTAAAATGTATAATATTATCAAACATACAGTATACAAGGTTAAGAATAATGAAGAGAGATAACATTGTTGATAACGTCACAATATGAATTTCCATCAATCAATTGTGTAAACAAGAAAACAGGTTAAATCCAGCCTTGTAACCATCTGGATGACTACTAGCGAGAAGTAGGTACTACTCTTTACAACTCGTTTGTTTGTCCTCCCTTCCAGGGGTCCAAACCCTGCTAAGGTTATCCAGCAGCTATTGGCCTTGCGTCCAGATCAACAGCTCTACATCTTCAACTCCCTCAAAGCACACCTGACAGAGAAAGGCATGCTGCCAATGCTGGAGGAAGCTGCTGCTTAGAGCCCCATGCACTGAGTGACACCCCAAGGAGCTCACCTCTGCTGGGGGGGAGGTTTGGGTATCCCTGGGGTGATGGTGTGTACAAGACCATATCCAAGAGAAAAAAAGAAAAATCTAACTAAAGCCTTGGGTCATTCCATTTCGCATATTTGTGTGAGAGATAAGAGTGAGTGTACGTACTGTACGTGTGTATGCGTACATGGGACGTACAGTATGTTTGTTACATCAGTGTTTTCAGGTTGAGTTAGTGAATTACTGTATTGTTACATTATTTCCTCCATCTGCCACAGTATAGCTACACAATGATGCCACTTTATCTGTTTAACAAAATGTTTGTCAACTGTGGGATATCCTCTATACAGCTATTATATTTTGTGTGAATATTTTATGGTACATATTCTATTTTTTATTTTTGTTTTAATGCACTGCTACTCTAAAACATTACTCACACTGTATTTCCCCTCCTCCCCTCCAACTCTTTCCATTTTAATTTGCTTTATTGTGAGTGATTGATTCTATTTATGATGAGGTGGTCAGAGTTTTACATTTGGTATATTCTAGTCTATCCTGATGTTGTACTGTGAGAAATTCACAATTGTCATCTATCATTGACCATATTACCTTGGTCATACCAGAGTATGACATGAGAGCAGTCATGTAAATATGGTCAATTGTATAACCACATCTACTGTTGTCTGTGTCTTTGTTTTTCATTGTTTGCCATAATCCATTTTTTCATTTGTCATTCAGTGGCATGTCGGAACACTCGGCCAAGTCATGGATGTGGTACAGTATCCCGGTAATACGTTGAGGTAGTTTAAGCCAAGAAATGTGTTTTTTCAGAGGTTCTAGCTGGTGAGCCTACTTTTGTTTTATTGTATGTACTGTACAGTATATGCATGTACTGCTACTGCAGTGTATACTGCAGTGAGCATACTGTATATGCATGTACTGCACAGTGTATACTGCAGACAGCAGTGTTATTGTATGTACTGTATATGCATGTACTGCTACTGCACAGTGTATACTGCAGACAGCAGTGAGCATACATACAGTATCTTGTCTAAAAAGCCATAAAACCCCAGAAGATGTGCTTTACTGAGATGGGTGCTAGGATGCTACTATTGCATCAGTGTCATATGCATGACCTCAATTAAGAACTCTCTTAATGATTACCGCTAAGTTATAGTAAGATGGATTTGTTTTTGCAGAGCAGTTGTATTTGACAAGAGGGATGTGAGGGCAAATGCAGGTCATATAAGGAATTTACTGATACACAAAAACTTCATGATGGCCAGTGATGATACTGCCAATAGGTTATTTCTTTGTCAAGTAAACTGATTGTTTTTTGTTTTTTCATGATCCTATCTACATCTGTGGACGACTGCTATTATAGTATAGAAACAGCTTAATTAGTCTGATGGACCTCACAGTTTCCATTCAGTGGTTTGTTGCCATATTAAGCAGACAGGCCTTTATTGATTGTTATTTGTTACAGTTGTGTTTAGCAATGTTATGGTGAAGGGATAATTGTGATAATTTAATCTGTGATGGAAAGGGCTAATTAACAATATTTCCCCCAAAAAAATGCACTATTGATTTCCTGGTAAAGCAAAGTGATCAAAAGCTTTAGCCGTCTTTGCAAGAATAATATTGAGGGTTTTGATAATGTATACATTGTAATTGGAAATGCATATTGTATTGTTGAATTGTTGAGACTGCACCATTTGACAAAATCTACTTGGATACTTATGTGTGTAGTTTGAACTTTTGTTTGCTAATGTTCTTATCAGTTCAACAATGCACCTAAACATGTAATGGGAGATGCCTCGATAGTAACTTGAAGCCTGCTTTCATGCCTTCCGTTCCTTTAGCGTAACGGTAAGCTTTCCACAAAGGTTCTCACCCAGCCAGTCAGCCACACAATTTCAGGATACAATTTGATACTGTAGCTTCACTAGCCTGCCATATTCCACGGTCAGAGATTTCTGGCAGATGTATTTTTTGTGCCATTGTGAGTTCAAAGTAATTTTGTGGTCATAGTCATAAATATTGAAACTGAAACGAGTGTTACGTTCCTTTCTCGTTTGCACATTACACAAAGGCAGTAACTTCCTACAATTTAATTTAGGCTCCTGTTGACCCAGGCATGTGTGATTCCCATTTTTATCCATTCAGATTTGACATGGTCTGATCCATATCCCACCTCTCATTCTTCAACCAGACACATTTAACTACTAGTCGTGATCCTTGAAATGTTAACAACCATTCAAAACCATGTTTTTATAAGCGGAGCTAGCCGATTCATTACTTTGGCCATTTGTGTTGCAAGAGTAGTCATTTTCGTATGTTGGACATCTGATTTTGAGCAAACTACCTGCAGTTACCATGTGCTGAGATATTACACTGAGAAATCATTCGTTATTCCATTACATCTACATGGCCATAATATTCCTCTAACAAATTATGCTAGGCCTATGTTACAGTTGCACCGAGAGCTTCAGTTTGTGTTGACAACCAACCCTGTTCTTATTAAGTTATACTTTGAATTTACTGTATTTCAGAAGTTGTTAAAATGAGAATTTAAGATGTTTAGACATATGTTGTGTGTTTTGAATATTTCATAGAGATTTCAAAGTATATTTAAAGTGTGTATATATGTATATGCACTGCCTATATAGAGGAGTAAGGATTATAACATTTCTCTTCTCTTGCTGTGATGTTTTGTGCACTTGGGTGACTTATATTCAGCTAATTCGCTGTTAGAAGCTGATCACTGTACATGGCCTACATGTTCTGTCTTTGTACTGCTAAGTGCTAACTGCTAGTCGAAGCAAAACTGTTTCATGAAAGTCAAACCCTATCAACATTGATGGTTATTTGTTATCCACTGCCAGTTGAGTCAGTATCATGGACAACCACAAGAGGGAGCCAAAGCTGTTCCAACATTTTCAGTTGTTTCAAATGGTTGTCTCTGCCAATGTTGCACTTTAGCAGTGAGAAACCTTTATCACTGCTGTTTGATACATTCCATTCCCCTTAGGTTATGAGGAAACTAAGATAACTTTTTAATACTGACCTCATTCCAGCAGAATGTTATGTATATAAACTTTGGGAAAGTATCTTTCACAACTGTAATGTTTAAGTACCGGTACTTAAAAATCTCACTTAAGCTACATGTAGCCCAGTGTACCTTTAACAATACAAATCAATCAAACAAAAAAGCTTTATTGTTATCACATAGGTGCACAGGTTTATATAAATCAGCTTTACATTATATTGTTTTGCAAGTACATTCTGCAAAAGAGATTTTCTTTATCAACAGAATTACATTTACTGTGTCTTAATACACTAGAGCAGTGATACTCAACCTCAGGCCCGCGGGCCACATCAGGCCCGCGGGACCATTATGACTGGCCCACCAATGAAAAATGAATGAAAATGAAATAAAAATAAAAAAATCTGAATGAAGTTATCTTTAATTACATTATTATAAGTAATACTATTAGAGTTGTACTATTACTCGAACGAAAATAAAAGCTTGGGGGGGGGGGGGAGATGCAATGCAAATGAAAGACATATACTGTGTATCCCTATTCCCTGACATAATTTTATAGCTAAACGGACAGAATTCTATTTTATTTGAATGATGAAACCCAGCTGCCATTAATAGTTGGAAATGGAAATGGAAATTGCGGAAATTGCGGAAATTGTAATTGCGGAAATGGAAATTGCGGAAATTGCGGAAATGGTAATTGCGGAAATGGAAATTGAGGAAATTGCGGAAATGGAAATTGCGGAAATGGTAATTGCGGAAATTGCTCTTCACTTATAGCTATCTATTTTCAGGTAGATTGTTTTATTTTACTCAGTCAGCCATATCACTACTCATTTTTTTTCATGAAAAAGGTCATAGCTGGGTAATCTATTTTCAGGCAAATTGTGTTTATTGTATTTTATTTTACTCAGCCATAACAATTTATTTTCTGTTAACCAACTTGCTGGCTGGCAGGCAGGCAGACAGCTACTCATAGACAGGCAGACAGACAGACAGCTACTCATGGAGAATTGGACAGGCAGGCAGTCAGACAGCTACTCAGACAGGCAGACAGACAGCTACTCATGGAGAATTGGACAGGCAGGCAGACAGCTACTCATGGACAATTGGACAGGCAGGAAGGCAGACAGCTACTCATAGACAGACAGACAGCTACTCATAGACAATTGGGCAGGCAGGCAGACAGCTACTCATAGACAGACAGACAGCTACTCATGGACAATTGGACAGGCAGGAAGGCAGACAGCTACTCATAGACAGGCAGACAGACAGCTACTCATGGACAATTAGGCAGGCAGGCAGACAGCTACTCATAGACAGGCAGACAGACAGCTACTCATGGACAATTAGGCAGGCAGGCAGACAGCTACTCAGACAGGCAGACAGACAGCTACTCATGGACAATTGGACAGGCAGGCAGGCAGACAGACAGCTACTCATAGACAGGCAGGCAGACAGCTACTCATAGACAGGCAGACAGTAAGACAGCTACTCATTGACAGACAGACAAATAACTACTCATGGACAGACAGGCAGGCAGGCAGGCAGGCAGGCAGGCAAAGAGCTACTCATGTTATGTTATTATGTTATTATAACAGCTACTCATGTTATGTGCAATAATTTGTGCAGTTATGGAAACAGCTCTTTGTGTTTATGCAAGAAAATGTAACACATTTATTTATTTACATATTGTGTGCATGCACATTGTACTTTGATACATTTTGCGAAAATAAAGCAATTGAAAGAGAGAAGTTATCAAGTATCATTAATGTCGTAATTTTATCTACTGGCCCCTGGCCCCTTGCCATTTTTGTAATGTGGCCCACAGGTAAATCTATTTGAGTATCCCTGCACTAGAGTGCAGTTATTGTAGAGAAAGCTAATGGTGTTCACAAAGCTAGTCCTGAAATTAGCTTACAATTTATCCACAGGACTCGAGTTGTGCATTACAGAATCGCAGTAGTTAAAACAAGGAGATATTGTACAATGGACTATCAATAACTGATGGATGATGAAAAAGCTGTCTCATTAAAAGAAATAGAAGCCACTCAAAAACACTGTGCTATTTTTTTTAAACCAATAAAATTCTGTTTTGAACCTCGGTTAAGTAAGAATTTCTATGGAATGTAATGGGAGGGGTGCTATACTCTGTATACTATATATGCTTCCCTTTGTGGACCCTTTTGTTTTGCCAGATATTGTCATACAAGAACTTGATGTTACATTATGATTTAGATTGATTATTCTTCTCCATTTGATTGTTCAGTGTGTTAAGCACATTTGTCCAGAGAAACATTGTAACTGTTTCGATGCTGAAATGTGCTTTGCCAATGTTTGATGAAAATAAATAGGAAAAATGATGTGGTTTGTGTGACTGTTTTCTTCCCCCTTGTTCTTCCCCATTTTGTCATTGTGTATGTGCCATTACCAAAATTGGCTTTGTACTATTTTTAAAATGAGCACATGAGGCATGTACTGTATGGTTAGCAACTGCCTGTAGTGCTGTATCACAATATGTATATGTGACTTATACGTAGCTCACCTTGAAGCAGGCAGGTACAGATTCATGGGGATTGAGTGCAGCTCACAGGCACTCTATGGTTGTTAGTCATAGACCATTGGGTAATGTCTGAGCACCAAGTGTATGTAGTATAGTTGTGTGAACAGGGTCTAGCCTACTTTAGCTCCATTAGAAATTACACGTTGGCACTGTGTTAATAGCAGGGCTAATGTGATGACTCAATCAGTATACTAAAGTGTCTAATATTGTGTGTGTCTTTATTACCGGATGCAATCTGAAGCAATACGACTTTGCATGTTGAACACAGCAACCCAGAGAGGAAAACCACTTCCTGGACTGAGTAAGAGTGAGAGACAGAGAGAGATTTTGAACACAGACCACTGGGTTTTTATGACCTCCGTAGTCGTATGTCATTTAAAATAAGCACCCTGGAGCTATTACTTAAAGCCTGTCAGCCTGGAAGGTTTTAATTCTTACAACAGACTGTTAGATAACACGAACAAGTACGCACATGGAAGCAGTCAAGCCTCATGAAGGGACATGTTTTGAAAATGTGAGGAAAAAAGAAGAAAGACAGACAGATTCACACACAGGAAGTAGGAAGTGTGCTAGAGACAGGTTCTAGGTATGTGCAATAGCCTCCTGGGTAGGATCTGTAGAGGATCAGCATGTGCTGTCATGATAGTGTGTTCGAGTATGTAGATATGCATGTAAAGTATGTGTGTGTGCGTGTGTGTGTGTGTGAGTTGTTATGTTTGGCCATGTAAAACGTTTTAAATGATATGCTGATCTATGAAGCAATTAAGGACTATGTCTCTCAAACTACCTCGGACCTTTCGTGACTTTAGCACCCTGAAGGCTGAGACATCAGCCAGAATAGGTAAGCTTATGAATCCACTGACTTCATCTGCCCTCTGGGATGGAGGAATGCATTCACATTTCACATTTCACATTAAGCATTAAAATGAGATATATGTGACATAAGAAAAATAAACAATTATAGATTTTCATTAACCGTTTTACTGTTAAAACTGCCATTTGAAAAGAGAAATACTGTACAGTAGTAGACAAACCAAAATTACACGTATATGCTAAATGAGAACCATTGCTAATGAAGAAGAAGAAAGAAAACAATATCTTTCAACATTCTAGCTTCAGTTTATTAAAGCATGTTGTGGGTTAGTATAGATTCAGATATGTTCTATTTAGGGCTTATCATGTGACTTATGTAAGTGTTATACTCATTAAAGGGAAGCAGAAGAGAGTCACCATTTTGCACTGCATTAATGCACTGTACAGTAGCCTATACGACATACATGTTCTGGCCCCCACTGATGGTTTAAACTTTAGACATTTAACAGTGAGCTTAGTGTGTTTGTTTAAGGCTTCAGAGCAATTGCATACTATTTGTCTCTCAGGCTGAGAGATGGCACACCCATTGCAACATTATGACAGATTAACTGTCATACACAGTGGTAACTGGATATGTGTAGCAGTACTTCAGTAGGCAACAGTATAGTTCTGCTTTTTTATGAACAATGCAACATTATACAATCCCACCCCTATTATTTATAATATATTATAATTGTATATGCAATATGTATTATACTTGGGAGCCTTTTGTCAGGAAGTAGCTCTAGCTGCCCACTACATTTACACTGTACCACACGCTGTGTATAGATTTAAAATTACTGATTTTAGTGTCAGTTCTTAAACTGAGTGTGACCGTCACATTGGAAGGTCAAATGCAATCGTCTGTAGTGAGATATTAGCAGATTGTGCAGTAGAAAATGACATTGTTTTACAGATGCATTGCATGCTGTACAGTGGAACTGCATGTTACAGTATTGTGTGGGCTTTGAGCAGGAAACTGATATCTGCAGCTCTGCTATATTTCTGCAATATTTAGCAAAAATAGGCTACGGTATATTAAATGTATTCTCACACAGTAGGCAAAACGTTAGTTTAGCAAAATAATCAATTAGTTTGCCTGTAGGAAATGTAATGCACCTGTTACAATGCTAATTGATTGTTTTGTTAAAAGATCTCTGTGTTCATGGTTAAATTCTGCATAATTTAGTTTGGCCTGTTAACCTTTTACAGACTTGAAGTTCACATTTGGTCGATACATGAAAGTTAATAAAAAAGAAATGTCTGTCTTTTTCATTATTTTCTGTATTTGCTTTTTTAAATTAGTATTAACAAAATGTGTTAGCGAATTGTCAAATTCTAACGGATAGAAAAGTATCAATTATAAATAAACCACATAATCACATGCTCAACAGATATATGTGAAAATCAAACATACATTACATAATCAAATCCTATACTGTATCACTATAAAATGGGAATCGTTGTAGGACACTGGATCCACAGTATTAATTCACCCATTTTATTTGTATACATTGTATACAAATACAAATATATTGTATGATATGGCATTTGTACATATCATACAAATGTAATTACTCTTAAGAGTTAAATGAGCACTGATGGTTTTACTGTGTACTTTGACTCTGTCCCCATTTATGCTATGGAAAATCTGCACACGTCAATCACCCCATATTGAGGGCATACATGACTCCGCTTGACGTGAAAATAACATTGCACATGACGTAGGGCTTCATTTGATTGTGAGTGTTCAAAGGGTCTTTGACGTGCCATGGGGAGAGACTCTGGCTGCTGAGTTCTGCCTCGTCACGAATCTGAGCCAGTTTGAAAGCCTTTTGTGAGCGTTGGGCTTCTCTGCCCAGGGTGTGGTGACACATCCATCACAGTGTGTGGCCCAGCCAGAGGTTCTTCAGCATCATCTTAACTTTTCCACTAATCAAATGGGAGGGTGACGTTATTAACAGAATAAAAGTACACCAAAAGAGCCAGGCTCCTTGGTGGGGGGCCTTCAAAGTGTTGCTGGTCCCCACGGCGATGATTCTTCGGTTTCCTGTTTACTGAGGCCGGGCCTTCTTTTTCTCTTCTTCTCTCTCATCTGGCCTATCAGTAAAGCCTAACACGACACGGGGAATTGGACAACAGAGAGACTGCACTTGATCGCCATCTCTCTGGGTCTACCACCCCTGCACATCGCTCAATGTCTCCAGCCTGTCTCCTTCCTAACTGGGCCACGTACACCTCTGTTGAAATCCTTTCATCTCTCCATCATTGTGTCATCTCTGTTTCCCCTCCATAAAAAAAAAGTCTCTGCAGTTGGTTGTGTTCTAAGATGGACAGACAGACAGACAGACAGACAGACAGACAGACAGACAGACAGACAGAGACAGACACAGACGGCGGCACACTCTGCACTCAACCCACAGTGTGGACAGAAGCATGTTGGTGGGTTGAGTTCTGAATCCTAGATGAGTTTCTGATTGTAGCTTGTGTTAACCTACTGGTAGTTTAAAAGAAGGCATAGATGTGTTTATGTGCTGTCAGTTCTTAATGTAGCCTACTGCTATTAGTAGCTAGTTTATTACTTTATTATTGTATATTATTACTTCAGTAGCACTGCTTGTAGTATACCAGGTGAAAGCAATTACCTTCCAAGAAATAAAACTACTAGCATATCTTTCCCATTTGTTTTATGTAAAATATATTTTCCCATAAAGTACAGAGATGTCCACACTGCAGCTCAGAACTACACATTCAACAACATCCAAGAAAGGCACCTTACACAGGAAACCTGTCAAGCCAAATGGTAGCTAGAAGTTTCCTCTCAAGACTACTGCTCAGAACAAAAGCACAAACCCATAAACACCCACCCTGCATCAGTGGGTCATAATAGTTTGTGTACACCTACATCTCCAATCTTCAGAGATGGAGGTTGAAGCTGAGGCTGTTGACAATACTTTGGTTCAGTTGTGTTCTATAATCGGGGCATACTGCACTTTGGTCATGTTTTTTGGTTGGTATGTTTTTGGAGTGGGTTTTTTCTGGAGCTTGAAAATATGTTATTTTTGGCAAGCGACACTGACCTACTACGGAATATAAATTTGGCTTAAGGAGTTGGCAAATGGGCAATCAATCTAACTTCGTATTCATTCTCGTTTATGAAATAGCTGAACAGGAGACAAGGCACTGGACTGGATGTATGCCTGGCCACCTACAGGCTAATGTAGCTGGCCATGTTAAACAATAGACTGTCCTTAACGTATCAGAGTAGCCGTGTCAGAAGACCAGACGCCTAAACTCTCCCTTGGCCATGCATGGGGGAATTCACCTTTGGATGCAAGGAGGATGTGGCGGATCTGGGCTCAAATCCTGGAGATATAAACACATATATTAACCATTATGTGTGCTATCTTTGCAGGACGGTCCAGGAGTGTGATGCCAGGTGAGGGAAGCCCAGGCTCAAGTTCTCCACGCTCTTCCAGGTCAATGGAACGGCCTCTGAAGGCTGGTTGGTTGAAGAAACAACAGAGAAACATAGTAAAGAATTGGCAGCAGCGATACTTTGTCCTGAGAGGGAGCACACTCACCTACCACAAAGACGACAAGGAGACCACTGTACAGGTAACACACAGTTGGTTTGATTTCAGTTTAGTTCATTGGGTTGTATTTGGTTTGAGTTTGGCTGGTTTAGTTTAGTTGGTTGTATTTCGTTTTAGTTTTGTTGGTTGGGTTGACTTAAAGATGGAGTGCCACAATTTTTCCAGTTTTTCATGTGTCTATGAGCTGGTGACAGTACTTCAATAGACACCCTGGAGTCATTTTTATGTGCAATGGTGTATTAGCTTTGTATTTAGGGTTTCTTCCTGGAGGCTGAACCCTTGACAGTCAAATGGACCAATGAAATAAACAGTAATATAGTGACATCACACTATCAGCCCCTCCCCTAACCCCTCCCCCTTTATCATACAAACCAAATACAGCTATGGGTGCGGCTTCAGTTCAGGTGGATCACCACCCATCAGGCAAACCAGGCATACTTAATGAACTAGTGGGCGTGCCCACATAAAAACAACATTTTAACAAATACTGTACACTTTAAAAAAAAAGTTTTACCTCCTTAGACCTGATGATCATGTTTTAGGGTGGAAAAAAATCACGGCACTCCATCTTTAATTAGCTTTTATTTAAGTTTAGTTGGTTGTATTTAGTTTTATTTTTGTTTGTTGGATTGGTTTAGTTTAGTTGAATCTCACCTGCAGCCATAACATGCTGCATGTTTAAAAACCATAGAGCACTGGCTTGTATGTACTGCGTGGATGGTCATATAGTGATGTGTGGAGTCATGCATGTCTGTGTGCATGCGTGTGTTGTTTACCCATGCAGGGAATCATTCAGCTGAGATTCAGCAAAGTCAGCGAGCTGCCTCCAAACCCAGATGACCCTGGGAAATACCTCTTTGAGATTACACCACGTAAGCAAAGAGGATTTAGGTCTAATGTACACTGTCACTCATTTTCGGCGAGCACTACTCAAAATACAATTCCATTTAACGGACAAACGCAGCTCTACACCACACACGTGCACGAACGCGCACGCACACACGCACAGTAACGCACAGTAACGCTCAAGGGCACTTCAGCAGCGAGTGACACTCGTTCACTTCCATGCCCACTTCCATGCGTGCGTGTTCGTGCACATGCATGCATGCGTGTTCATGCACGTGCGTGGTGTAGAGCTCCGTTAAATAGAATTAACACACACACACACAAACTGTAGTGGTTCTCAAAGTGGGGTTCAAGGATCCCCAGGGGTCATTGGGGGGGTTCCAGGGGTTAACTCTGGAGTAACTCTGAAAATAGAACCATTTGGTTCCATTGATACACTCTCAGAGTTATGGGGCCATCGCGTAACACATACCAAACTAAGGGTCCTTGAAATTAAAAAGGTTTGTGAACAACTGTCATCTCCACCAGGCAGATCCATCTTGTTGTGTGTCTTCTTACAGGTAGTCATGGAGACAGAGTACGCAGTCCTTATGTGTTTATGGCCAGCTCTCAGACGGACATGGACGAATGGGTGCGTTCTCTACGCAGGGCCATTGGAGTACAAACTAGTGGAGGTACTTTATTTTTAAGGAAATTATACATTATACATACATATGACACACATATTTCCAAAAGACTGGTTGGCCTAACATGTGGGTTGCAGCCGTCAGGACTGAGGATTGAGGAAGCTGCAGAGTTTATAATATGTTTCAACTTTTTGTATTTGTGGCACCCCCTATGGGCAGAAGTGAAACTGCATGGGGGGGGGGGCACTCTATAGAGGCCCCTCAACGTGCAATTCCAATTTGTGGTTCACTGTTGCAATCCATGAACAATATCATTTTTATATCATGGGAACATGCTGATTTTGTACAGAGGACGCAATCAGTTATAATCAACCGAATCGTCTTCTCACCCATCTTGCCCTCCGCAGTGTTTGGAAAGAGCCTTGCAGACACGGTCATGTACGAACGACGTGTTGGACCTCACATGGTACCCATTCTCGTGCAGAAGTGTGCCGAGTTCATCAGAGAACACGGCCTCAATGAGGAAGGAATTTTTCGTCTCCCTGGTCAGGAAAACACTGTCAAACAGTTCAGAGATGCCTTTGATGCAGGAGAGAGACCCTCATTTCCCAGGTAACGGAATCCTAGATAAGTTTGCCAATGTAGGTACAGCTTGCGTTGAATGCTTTCCTACTAGTCTGATGAAGTACATCATTTAACCACTATTTGGGGATTCTGGGAACATTTGGCAAAAATAGCAGATCTTCAAGCTTGCAATGCATTACAATGTGTATGCCAGTGTGGCCAGTGTGTATGTGTATTATATGAGCTTATATAGATAGTTATTTTTGAAGAGACATTTGTTGTAGATGGAAAAAAGAACAGGGCCGACAATTAAGCATTGGTTTAGTTATAATATTTAAATTATGACATTTTAAAGATAGGCATTTCTGTGTGTCAAATATTGAGCAGGGGGTAGTCAAGTCCAGGAACTGTTCACACAATTTACAAATTTCCTAAATGTATCTAACCTGTGGAATTTGATTTCCAAGATTATTACGCCAGCTCAAAAACACCAAGACATGTCCAGACAAATGTCCTAATTATTATTGTGAAGCTAATCTTCACATGATGAAGACATGGATGGACTGAAGACATTCTCTGAAACAATTTTTAACACATGGCTGCTGTACTTTATACCTCATACTAAGAATTTAAAGTATGAGGTATAAAGTACAGCAGCCTTGTGTTCATAAAACAGAAAGATTGGGTATTGGGTAAGACTGACGTTATGTATCTTTCAGGGCCTTTCACTGCTTCGTCTCAACCATTACTCAATGGCTCTGGTCTCAGAACCCGCGGTGGATATTTTGACATTCCGTTTATTTTTATTTTATGTTGCCACTACTGTTGGAGCAGCCATAAACTAAACAGGTTCATCTCGATGTTCTGGGCATCTTTGTAATGTTAGTGTTAGTAAAAAGCAGGTAAAAGAGTAACGTTTGAGGCAGACTAACATCAGTCACTCTACCGTTCACTGTAGTAGAAGAGGTACGCCTGGTGGGGGTTTAAACCCCGCAGCTACTGTATGTCGAGTCCGCCTACAGGAAATACGTAAGCTGCGACCATGAGACCCGTTTCTGAATTTGTCTATATGCTGTTGTGTTCTGCAGCTTTCGCCACATCCTGTGTGGACGTCTGCATTACTCAAGAGCTGCTTCAGTTTTCTTCAACCATATCACTTTATTTAAACTGTCCATTTGGATCAAATCAACAGTTTGTCTGAAAAATCACCATATGAGTGTGTTTTCAGCAATATCCTATTGCACTATGTGGGTTCTGTGTACCATGTACGTTCATGTACGTTGTTGGTAAATATGTAGTAATCATGTGAGGGTGGACTCACTGGCTGGACTGCCACAGCATAATGTCCCAAAGCTGATTCTGTGTTTGAGAGTTGATTGTTGGTCTGGTTTTGGTTCCTGCAGTGACACAGATGTCCACGCGGTGGCATCTCTACTCAAGCTGTATCTGCGAGAGCTGCCTGAGCCAGTGGTGCCCTGGACTCAGTACCAAGACTGCCTGGACTGTACTCACAAGCTGAACCCCGAAAGAGCAAAAGTACAGTCACATTGTTTTCAACAAACCAGTAAAACTTCTGGTACTACTGAAAGTTATAAAATGTAACCTTTTATTTATATGCTGAATTCGACAGTGTGATCGACAGTATTTACAGTACACTGCACTCTTCTGTCCTCTCAGGGTCTAGAACCATTGGAAAAACAAATTGCTATTCTTCCCAGGATTAACTACAACCTTCTCAGTTATATCTGCAGGTGAGTACTAACCCCTGCAGCTGATTATAATACCAGTTACAAGGGAGAAAAATGTTTGTTTTAATCTTGTACTGAATATACAGTTACAGTAAGTATTTGAAAGCCTAAACATTAGCCTAATGTGTAGGTCATGACACACTAGCCTAATGTGTAGGTCATGACCTAAACACTAGCCTAATGTGTAGGTCATGACCTAAACACTAGCCTAATGTGTAGGTCATGACCTAAACACTAGCCTAATGTGTAGGTCATGACCTAAACACTAGCCTAATGTTGTGTAGGTCATGACCTAAACACTAGCCTAATGTGCAGGTCATGCACATTTTGTATTCCTTCAATTCAGAAACTTTTTACGACCATTTTCGCCCAACTAGATTTTTTTTGCATGAGTAATTTGATAAATACAGTGTCATTCAGATTTTTCAGATTCCACTCTGATTGGCTATGCTGGTCTCCAACGTGTGGGGGGAGAGGGAGGGCTATATTAAAATAAACTACCCAAAATCATGAACACCGCATCCGATTTAGCAAAAACTTTATGAGGCCTCTAAAAAAGTGTGATACTGAGTTAATGTAAGATAGGCCCCTCTGTCCTACAAACTTTGGAATCACAGTTGAAGAGTCATAGGGCAAAATACAAAGCGGCCTGGTAATAGCACCATCATGAGGCTATGATCTGGCCTAGTGTCTTCCTCTTCCTTGACCTACTGGGAGTGCGTGCAATGTTTGATGTCAATGGCTCCAGCAGTGTCCAAGATTAGCTATGCACAGAGTAGACACATGGACACAGACGGACATGGACGGGGGCAAAAACATAATCTCTCCCTCCCAGCCTGTGCCTGGCAGAAACAATAACAGTCTACCTTTATGTTACAGGTTTCTATACGAGGTGCAGCAGAACAGCAATGTGAATAAAATGAGTGTGGAGAACTTGGCTACGGTGATGGGGATCAACTTACTGAAACCTCAGATAGAAGACCCGGAAACTATGATGAAGGGTGAGGTCAATGGAATAGAGGCCTGTACAATTTCCGTACAGTGTTTAAATTATAACACACAGTGGGGTTATCAGGGAGTCCTTTTTGAGTATCTTCTATATACAGGTTTAATGTCTGTCTTTAGTTCACAATGTTGTTTTGTAAACACAATTGACAATGAAGGGAAAATTTGCCTCATTACATCATATTGTCTCTTTATTGTTAATGGCGTTTAATGTTTGTGTTGGCATCATTTGTTTTACATCACCATTACATCACCTAATCAACATGAGTTACTTTAATATATTAGCGCCCCTCACTTCACACGGGTGTGATTTTTAAAAATTAAATCTACTGTCCAGATTGAGGAGATTGATGTTCAGAAGGCTTTTTAACTACCTTCCAGCAACACCTCAGATACAGAAACTGATGACAACGTTGATCAGACAGCACCAGGCTCTGTTTCCTCCCGCCAAGGATGTACGTCCATCTACGCCTACCATGAAGACAAAGAAGAAAAAGAGCAGCACCCCTCGCAACTTTGTGGGCTGGGAGTCCGCTGAGGTTAGGAACATCTGCAGTAGTTCATTGCCAATTGAAATTTCCCTTTCATGCTTTTGTCTTTGTACTATGAATTACTGTTTGTACGTGATAGCTATTGTAGACTTACTGCCTATAAATAAATAAATAAGGATATGAGCAGGAAGAAAAGACATTGATATGTCCACATTGCACGTAGCCCTTATTGCACGTGGCCCAAAGCACAAAGTGCTAGACTAAGGTCCAGAGACCATATTCCACAAGTCCAGTGACCATATTGCACAAGTCCACATAGTGCTAGACTAGGATGTGTCCAGAGTCCACATAGTGCTAGACAAGGATGTGTCCAGAGTCCGAGATACAACAGGGATGGTGGATGGGTTGGGGGGGCTGACACTGGAGGGGGGAGAGGAGTGGATGAGGAATTTAGGTAGATGACAGTGGAGGGGGAGAAGCTGTTCCTAAGTCTGCTGGACTTGGAACCAAGGTTCCTATAACGTCTCCCAGAGGGGAGGAGGGCAAACAGACCGTGGTTGGGGTGAGAGGGGTCTTTTATGATGTTATGAGCCTTCCTCAGGCACCGATTGTCATAGATGGACTTAATGATAGGGAGAGATGTTCCGGTGATACGTTGGGCAGTTTTCAACACCCTCTGCAGTAGCTTCCGGTCAGAGGCTGTACAGTTTCCGTACCAGACCGTGGTGCAGTACGTGAGGATGCTCTCGATGGCACGGTAGAAGTTCCCTAGTATCTGAGGAGATAGGTGTACTTTCATCAGTCTCCTCAAAAAGAAGAGACGCTGGTGAGCCTTCTTGACCAGAGACGCAGTGTTGAGGGTCCAGGAATTTAAAGCTGGGGACCCGTTCGACCTCTGCTCCATAGATGTGAATGGGAGCGTGAGTGACAGCCCTAGTCCTCCTGAAGTCCACAATGAGCTCCTTGGTCTTATTGGTGTTCAACGCCAGGTTGTTGTCGCCACACCACGGCGACAGATGCTGGATCTCCTCCCTGTTATGCGTTTTCAATTGTTCTGCATTACTATGATACTATGTGTTTTTAGTAAGGCGTATTCCAGTTCAATACATGCAAGTTTATTTTTTAAATGGACATAATTATCTCTCTTCATATGGAGCATAAGCAACTTCCATGTATCTTCTATATGAGTCAAAATAGAATATTCTGAGTTTAACTGTGGATTCACAAATATGGAGGACCAGGTCAAAATAACAAAGAAAGCGGTGCTGGTCCTGTGGTCCAGGTATCTTGCTTACTTACTTATTGATGTTAGTGAGGGTAATACCCACAAAGCCACTGAGCTGGTCATGTATAAGGTGGTACATAACAGTTTCAATCAGTATCACCCCTGTCTATTTTAGCTGTGTGATGCCTCTACATCCGAGTCTCCTGAGGAAGAGGAGGACAATGACAGTCCAGACCCAGAGGTAGTAGACAGCAACTTCTCTGCCGTCCCTCAGGAACTCTCTGCACCTCCCTCTGATCGCTGGTCATTTGGGAGTATCCGCAAGCGCACTCAGACCTTGCCCACCTTCAACTGCCCCACCACTGGCATCGTGGCTAAGGTTGAAGCTCTGAACCGCTGGAGCCGGATCCAGGAAAGTATAGAGGAGAAGAATGAGACATTCTCAGAAGACATCTTCAAGATCCTGGACCTCCAGAGGTCTTCGCTGTTTGGGGGTCCTAGTCTGAAGACCACTGCCAAGGAAGGAAAGGACAGGCGCATGGTCCGCAGAGGAAGTGACGTCACGGCTTCTTGTGCCGAAGGGTTGCCTAAAGTGGTTGGTGATACTGCTGTGTCCACTGAGATACAGTCGCAGCATACAGAGACCCTGCCAGTCAACAAGCCAGCTCCTCAGTTAGACAGTGAGGCTGAAAGCCACGACGACAGCCAGGAACACACACAACGCCTCATTAACAGGCGAGTGTGATATATGTAATATTTGAATAAAGAAAATACTTTTTTCTTTTGTGTGTTTTGCAATTTACACAGTTAGTGTTCATACAGGTCCATTATGGGTCGCTTTTGACACCCACAGTCACATAGTTACATTGACACTCAAGGTGTTACAGCTTGGGCTGGTCAAAATGTTTAAGTCATATACAACATGTTCAGAACTCCTCTTCCTTTCTTTGTTCTTGTACTGTAGTCTGCAGCAGAAGAACAAGGAGCTAACTGCCACTGTAGCTGAGCTGAGGTCAGCCCTGGAGAGTGAGCATCGCCACAGGGCTGCACTGGAGATCCGCCTGAGGAACGTGGAGCGGAGCCGTGACGAGGCCCAGAGCCGCAACCGGGAGCTGGATAAATAGATCCATGAATTTCTTACCAGAGAACAATGAGCCCCCCCAGCTAGAGAGGACACATTGGACCCACACAGATGTGTGCATCCTTCTTGTGGGATGTTTCATTCATGATTATGTGAGATACTGCTCTAACTTATGGGCTTCAAGAGTGCATGAGAACACAGAGGACAAATGTTGAACCTTCTCGTCTTGAGATCTTTAAACAAAGTCAAGGACTGTGGCAGAACTAGGAATGTAGATTTGTTATGGTGTTAAAACGCGTTGTGAGGACTGATTAGGAGGATACCGTCATTCTACTTTAGCGATATTTCTAGGGAAATTATTAACTACTTTGAAAATGTGTACCAAAATTTCTGCATGATGATGAGAATGGACCTTGTTTTAGGAAAATGAATGGAGAGGTTATTGTCACTTTTAGGCAATAACTTCAATCAATAGGAAAACAAACAATGTAGGTGTAGTCATATCAGCCATCCTAAACTTTATTTAGAGAACACAGATACAGTACAATTACACAGCTCAGTGATACATATGTCCACTGTACTCCTGTACTGACTTAGATAAAGTAAGTGTTACCAACACCAAATACTGTATTAAGCTCTAGCTGATACTGATACACATCTTTAGTACAATCGCAGAAATGAATGTACTGTATGTTGCTATGTCCAAACTGCAAGGGTTTTGCCAAGGGTTTTGTCCTTTTTTTGGTCAGTTTGATGTCAACATTTTATTTTGTTCCATATTTTTATTATGTTATGCTTCCACTTACAAAAGGAGTGATGCATTAGCAAACAAATCTAACACCAGTTTGAAAATGATACTTATGGATTGGATATTTTAGAAATATTTATGGACTTCAGGGTAATCCCTCTGCCATCCTGTAAAAGAATCACACTCACGTGAAGTCAAGTGAGGGGCGCTCTTATCATCATACATCAAAGTCAAAGTCATACGATTTGTCACACACGTTACTGAAGTGAAATTTGTTCTCCGCATTTGAGCCATCTCTTGGAGCGGTGAGCCGCAGCCAAGGAGCGGTGAGCTGCAGCCAAGGAGCGGTGAGCTGCAGCCAAGGAGCGGTGAGCTGCAGCCAAGGAGCGGTGAGCTGCAGCCAAGGAGCGGTGAGCCGCAGCCAAGGAGCGGTGAGCCGCAGCCAAGGAGCGGTGAGCCGCAGCCAAGGAGCGGTGAGCTGCAGCCAAGGAGCGGTGAGCTGCAGCCAAGGAGCGGTGAGCTGCAGCCAAGGAGCGGTGAGCCGCAGCCAAGGAGCGGTGAGCCGCAGCCAAGGAGCGGTGAGCTGCAGCCAAGGAGCGGTGAGCTGCAGCCAAGGAGCAGTGAGCTGCAGCGTGCGCCGTGCTCGGGAATCATTTGATTAGTAGATTTGACCCCCAATCCAACCCTTTGATGCTGAGTGTCAAGCAGGGAGGCACTGGGTCCCGTTTTTACAGTCTTTGGTATGACCCGGCCGGGGATCGAACCCCGACCTCCCAGGTTCGACCTCCCAGTTTCAGGGCGGACACTCTAACCACAAGGCCACTGAGCTGGATCATCATACATCATCACATTCCGGCCAATCACTTTTGGCGTCCTCGCTTTTCTGTCCTCATTTTTTATCCTCACATTCCATGCTCAGCTAATCAAATCATCACTATGGGGTACAGACAAACACACAAAGCTGGGCATAGGAGGGGCTAGTGCCCATTTTCTGTTACAAATTGTATGGTCATGTTTGCAACACACCTGAGTCAACTAACTGTAATAGGTGTGACTGCATACCTATTGTGCATCGAGCTAATCGTTGCACTGATAAATCAGCCATCCCCATTCCCCACACCGGAGCCACTGTCTGGAAAGAACATCTGCTTGAGGGTATAGCAACACTTTTGGATGCAGCTACAAGCCAGTATTCAATGCAGCAACAATATTGTGCTTATATACGAAATGTAGTGCACTAAACAAACATTAACGTCCATAGACTTGGCTGGCTCTAAAGTGCTCTCTAAAGTGCTCTAAACAAACTGTAATATCCTCAAAGTCCATAGACTGAACAACTGCATTCCATTGCAAAAATAATATATTTTACTCATTATAGTTGGTTGAATAGGGGTGATTGCGACCAAAGGTCGCATGCAGTTAACTATGGAATCGTGCATTTCCCGTCAGCTCTCGTGACATCATCAGGGATGGAGATGTGGAGACCCTGATGTCATGGTAAATGCGACCTGCTGTCGCAGTTAAGCCCATACTGTATATGGAGATCCCTGATGTCATCAATATTGGCCAACAAATCTGACCTCAAACCTCAAACCCTTAGATCTTCATATATGGATATAGATGTCAGAACCTGTTCTGACATTCCATATGTTGATCCATCATGTTTATACCGGATTTTCAGCCTGGATTTTTGAGCAATTTGCGTGGAACGTTCTACACACAATCTATGGAACATTGTCTGAAATCCCAGTGGAAGAGTTTGTACGTGAAAACATGAACAGCGAACACACTGTAATGGAAAAGGACATGCCAAAACCAGGACACATAATTGTCATCAAAAACACTGAATGATTTTGCCGTTTAAAATGAGCCAACTGATTTTGTCTGCATAGCTCAGTAGGTAGAGCTCTTGCCTTGGACCACAAGTTTGTGTCTTCAAGAACCCTGCCCCCTACAATTAAAACCACAATTACATGTTCTTCCATGTTTCTATTGCTAGTTATTGTGCATATTGTTCTTATTGCCTTCCTGCTTGGTCCCGCCTTATTGCTGTTTGTTTTTGTTTTTTTTCACTTCACCGCATCAGTCACACAAAGCTAACTAAACTGGAGATTTCCATCAGGCCTTTATTGGATCAGTTGGAATGTCAAGAGAGAGAGAGAGAGAGAGAGAGAGAGAGAGAGAGAGAGAATAGGCCTACAATGGTGACATTCTTTGCTATACACTGTACAGCCTGTCACAACAACTCACAACGAACCACAACACAACACACATAACCTACTGTTTATCAGTCTTCAACAAAAAGGAAATAGCAAATTCACTCATACAGTAGTATGTGAATTGAAGTGATCAAGAGCCACATACACATACTATTCAACAGCAGACACAACATACGAGTAAGACGTGCAAACGCGGGTCGTAAATTGCAATAACAATTCACCATGACTCAGCCATAACCATATAAGGAGTCCCCAAAGCAGCTATACGTCCAAATATGGAGTGTGTTGCATCAATGACAAACAAATCACTCAGCTCCATATATGGGCACAAAGGACACACACACACAAACAGACAGACAGACAGACATGATCTGCTAGGTGCCTAGGTCTCATAGTAAGTGCTCACTGCGTTCGCAACAAACTGTAGATTCACAGCATTAAATTCCAGAGCCAGAAACAGTTACTGTTTCATTGCCACCCAGTCATTGGGTCCCAAAATGACTAATGGTACCAGCTTGAATCACACTAGTATACACACAGCATACAACACAAGCAGCAGCAGCAAAGAAGCAAAAAAACAGTTCCTACCTTGATCCGTTTTTGCGGCATCTCTAGTCATCTCCATCCATCCAAACATCTGTCTAGCTGGTCAGTACTCACAGTATCAATGGCACCAACCAGGAGAATGGACTCAGGGCTGAGAAGAAGCTGAGCTTGGGGGTCTGGGGTCATCACCCTTGTGTACCTGTGGAGCAGGTTGGGAGAGACACCATAAGCGTATATGTATAAGTAAGGGAGAAAGAAAAAAATCACACCCGTGTGAAGTGAGGAGCGGTCTTGTTATCGTACAAGTTTATGTCATATTTGGCGGACATTTGACCTAATTTCTCCTTTCATTGTCAATGGCAAATATTGAGACGTGTGGGGACAAAAGCTGTATATAGGAGGGGCTAGTGCCCCTCAAACATCACACCCGTGTGAAGTGAGGGGCACTCTTATCATCATACATGAGGCCATATCTCAGGGAAACACTCCCATGGGAAGCGCTGCAGAAGGACCGGACAACCCGGCAACTCCCTTCTACACCTGACCTTGAAGGCTTGTGGTAGACAGGATGCAATTATTTTACTAGGTGCCCGGACCGGTACACTAGCCGCCCGGACCACTGTCTTCACTTCTGTCTTCAATGTTTGTGTTACTTTACACAAAACCGGAAAGCTGGACATAGGAGGGGCTAGTGCCCCTCAAAAAAAGTGAGCTGACCAAGAGCCACATACCATATACACTGTATCCTGGTCCCTGTCACAGCTCACTAGCAACAGCAGACAAATGTACACGAATACTGCATCCTTCTGGTTACAACATATACAGCCTAGTGGTATTGCAGTACAGTATATTATATCCTGTCACAACATACAGTACACAGCCTAGTATATACGTATATGACGTATGTACAGACGTAATGTTAGTTCAGATAAGTTATATATTTTAGGAAGGAAGCTGACTTTAGACATGCCTGGACTAGGATATGCCATGAAATAAATTGAGATAGAAATCTAGTGTGTGCAATTCAGGTTGTAACACTTGGTTCAATATCACTTTCAATTAAACCATCATCTTTGGTAAACAGTTAATAATGAAGTTTCATACAAGGATTTGGTGCCGTGACACCCCAAACAAAACATTGTGTGTTTGGTCATTTATTCTATAAATGTATATAGGAGTCGGACGACTCGGACCCATGCAGACAGCACTTCAAGCACCTTTGTTTGTTAATTTCACCCTCCCTCTCTCACACACACAGGCACGTGCACACGCACGCACGCACGCACACACACACACACACACACACACACACACACACACACACACACACACACACACACACACACACACACACACACACACACACACACACACACACACGTTAATGCTTAGTATAGGTAGCTAACTCACCTGCAGAATAAGAACAAAACGACCAAGCAGTTTGTTATGATTTGAAGATGAATTAACTCTTTAAAACTGTCACACAGTGTAAAGTACATTAGAAGTTGTTTATTTCAATCATTTTGCTACCAAACATAAGGAGGCAAGGAGCTTGTGTCAGTCTGTTTTCAGCAGGTGTGTGTGGACCAGGGGGGCAGTGAAGCCAACGGTGAAAGCCAGTAGGAAATCCTGACTTCCTGAAAGTTCATATAATGGCCTGATGTGGCGCTGTAATTGGGCCCAAAAAACCCATAGCTCCATAGAGGTCCATGTTTATTAAGGTAAGAGGTCCATGTATTTGGGCCCAACTTCACCTAGACTGGTGAAGTTGGGCCCAAATACATGGACCTCTTACCTTAATAAACATGGTCATGAATACTTTCTGCTACCAGTCACTAGTTTAAAGTCTCATTTCTCATGTCATAATATTCTTTTTGTAAAATTATGGTCCCATTTATTTAAAAAAATACCATGAAGTCGAGTATGTTCTGAGGGGCGTGGATACCTTTACAGTCCATGACCGGGTCCACGGTGGATCCCGGTGACCTGTATCCTGTATCAATATGTATCCTTTACATTAGCAATTAGTTTGTACATTATTTTAAAGTCAATCTACATAACTTCTCAATTATTATTTTTTTCCTTTCAGTTCTATATTTTTACACAATAACCATTGTCTTAACATGTTCATGTTGTCTGTCTGTCTGTCTGTCTGTCTGTCTGTCTGTCTGTCTGTCTGTCTGTCTGAAGAGAGTAAGTCAGAGAGACAGAAAAAAAGTGTTTGTGGCGTGTGACACGGTGGTGAGACAGACAAGGACATTGTCATTATCAAGCTTTCCGAGGCCTGTCAGGAAGATGCCAGAGACTTTTGTGGCAGACAGGCTTGTGTAACGGAACACAGGAGAGATAATGGCTCATCTGTCAACTGTCAGCCTGGCAAATGAACGACGGGGAGGAAGAGGACCTCATTCCTTCCCAACTCTCTGACTCACTTACTATTCAAAGTGTATCTACAGGTCAAACACAGAAGCCCTGGAATGAAGCACTACATTCGCCGGCTATTGTGTAGAAAGATTTGTCTTTAGGTAGCATGCCAATATACAAGCTGGACAATCACTGCAGTAAAAAGATATGGGCAGTTGTCACATTCAAGCAGATTTCTGTTTGTTGTGGTCATCTCTGATTGGCCCATTACTGCTGCTTTATTTTCTTGACCTTTGGATTAAGTGACGAGGGATTACAGTCATATGGGATGTTAGACCACGTGTCTTATTTGCAACAGTCCATATTGAGTGGATCTTGTTTGATCTGCCCAGTCAGATGGTCATGTCAAAATATTATTTTAACATATTTAACATATTTTAACATATATTCTATTGGCAATACTATTGTCACATACTGGAGTGGTGAGAACTCAAGCAGGACAGCCAGGCAGGACTAATTTATGTCCAATATACTGTACACATGAAAATAACATAATACAAGACCAAGATAGGACAAGCTCTGTGACGAATATTAATATGAGTAATTCTATTGTGAAAGTAAAAGCTGGCAAAATAACTTATCATGTCGTAATCTCACATGAAGAATTTTCAATATGAGTAATTCCTTTAAATTATGTTTCCTGCCACGACTGACCCCCCTAGCTCCTTGCGTTGATTTGCTTGTCTTGCTGTGAAATCATCAGCAGCAATTTAGGTTCCGGTTTGAAATCAAGCGTCATGACAATACATGATGCAGCATCCTATTCTAGTTATAAATTACATGAAAGCTTACCTTATTATCTAATGCTAATCCAAATGGCATGCACAGTCATACGCAGCAATCATCTTCTATTAAAGGCCTCCTAAATACAGTGTATCAAAATCAATCAAGTGTTACTTCCTATAATAGATTACGCTTATGTTGTGTTTGTGTTTGTACCAGAACACCTAAGACACTCATACTGTAAATACTGTAACTTCTTATGCAGGTTTGTCTTGAGGTGTCCATATGGGACTCATCACTGTAGTATTTAGCGTACATGTACATCATGATATCCACTTGGACATCAGCAATATGCCTACTTTGTTGCCCCTAAAACCTTTAAAGAAGTTGGACGCAAGTCATTTTGTTGGAATAATCTCCCTCCAACTCTCAGATCCATTACATCCTTCTGTCGCTTCAGGACTTCCTTTCTCCTCTCAACATCAAAACTGCCGGAAATAACCTACTACTAATCTACTATTGCTATTTGCAATAGTAGCCATAGAAGTCCAACAGTGTGATTCACCAAGGTTCTAGGGTCACCTTTGACACAGTGCCGTCACCCTAATCAAAGAGGAATGCTTCCAGACAACTTCTGTGTTTCTCTAAAACTCCATCCTGGGTATCTGGACAACACTATTTTGTATTTTTCCTCAAGTGTTTTTAGGATGATTTAACGCATTTAGACCTGAGGCTGATTCCAAAAATGCCTTCTAAATCCTTACCTAAGTTTTCAGAAAAACTTACAAAACATTTATGTTGCTATATACTGTGCATAGCAATAACTATCCCAAAAGGGGTTCCTGTCTTGAAAGGTAAAAACCCCAAGAGACGAGGGGTTCCCGTTCTGAATAGGTTAAAATACAGTTAGGCCTATGTCACATTATTTTATCAAATGCATTTTAATATCATATGATCCACATTAAAATGAGCAACAGAATTCTCAAAAGGGTACTTATGATGTGATCAGTTGATCATCCCCCATTGGTCAAACAGAAATAATGTTTAAAATACAACCCAGGCCATGAAACCTGCCACAGGGGGCTCTTGACCACAATCCAAGATGAGCCTGTGGTGCCTTTATCATAAGATTATTCATAATGAGCTTAGATAACCCATATCTGACATTCTGACGTTTGTGTGTGACTACCACCCAAAAGAGGAAGTGCACTTATGGTCTTACGTTAGACAGAGAGCCATAAGAGGGTACCAAAGGGCTTGAGGGAATGTTGTTTTGTTGCTATGCAGGCAACAAAGATGGTATAAATATATGCTGCAACGATTTTACAGGATAGATTTTGTAAATTTAAAGAAGCAACACATCCAGTGTCTGCCACCAGATTAATCTATAGATCTACAATAATGCATGTAATAATGATATAATAACTTTATTTATTCATATCTATTTATGTTACAATATAATACACCTTATCACGTAATCGGTTCAAGCTAACAAAGCAGCAATGCTAGGCCAAGCACGTAACAAAACAAGATTAGAAAGTGTTTTACATATAACTGAACTGTATACAGTACAGCATAAACATCTATTTCTAGGATTTTCCCTGGATCCTTCCATCCCACAGTTCCAAACAAAACTGTCTTGCGTTCTAAATATTGTTGGTAAGCAAGTTCTCCTATACATGCTTGTTGCACGACTTCATTTTATCCCCTGGTGTAATTTTCCTTCACACCTAATTACATTTCAATTTCATTTGAACAACGAAAGTGAAATAAACATATCCTGTTCAGTCGACAATATCTATAGGCCCTTAGCGTGCCGTATTTGTCAAAAAATAAATAGCCAATGGAGCTTATGACAGCTCAGAGCACAGTTCCTGAGCTCCACCATTTACAACACAAATAAACAAATGAGGAATATCAAGCCTGGAGCACCCACCCAAACAAAATAGTGCTTCCACAAGGAAGAGGCTTAAGGAAAGTGTTTACAACATCTTCATTAAGGAAGTGGTGAGATAAGAGCACACACTTGTGCACATGCATGCACCCACACACACATAGTGGAGACACGCGCACGTTGTCCGCTACACAAACTCAGATACACGCAAGGACAAGCATTGAGCAGCCTACCATATCATAGATAAGGGGACAGAGAGAGAGAGGGCCGGTCGGGTAGAAAGGGAGAGCAGAGAACATAAAAACAGAAAGAGAAGAGGACGTAACAGAGATGACTGCTGGTGGACACAACCTCATCTGGACAGGAACTCAGGCTCTTTGGGAGAACACATCAAAAGGTGTGCATAGAGGATAAAGGCTTGTGAGACCTGGGATGAGAACACTTTATCGCCACAAAGAGGTTGCACCGTTTGAGAGGAACACATGTTACTTCCACTGCACAGATCCAAGGGTCGACGCCACCACTGAGCTGCCACCAGTGAACAACAAAGCTGGTGGACCTTTCGGACAGGAGATGGACTGAAATGAACTGATCAGCCAAGCTCATCATTGGATAAAGGGGTCAGAGATCAGAGTCATTGTGCACTACTGTGATATTGGTTGTTTTTAAGACAGCCCCAGTGGACACAATAGAAAAGACAGGTTGTTTTTTCCATGGCGAGCATTTGTGTCACTATACTAGGAGATATCTTAATCACCAAGACATTGTTCTTGCTTTTTACCTTCCTATTCGCCCAGGGGCCACTTTTTGTGCAGGGCAACCCAATCTCTCACACTCTCCAGAGGCATCGCCCAGCCCCGGGACTGGGCGATGGGCATGGAGGGGTGATTGACCCCTCTTTGTTGGAGCAGGGCAATGAAATGGACTTGCAGAGTCTGCTGCAGAGCCTAAAGGAGCAGTTTCTTCAGACTTTCAATTTGTCTGGTCTGGGCCCCCCTCACATACAAGTGGGGAGCACCCGTGTGGAGCCCCCAGAGTACATGATGGAGCTGTACAACCGCTTTGCCAACGACCGCACGGCCATGCCCACCGCAAACATTGTTCGAAGCTTCAAAAATGAAGGTACTCCAACTCAGGCCTCTGCTGTTATTAGAAATGTATGCACGGATCACATTTATTGTCATTAATTATTGAGGATTCAGAAAACACAAATAAAATGTAATTACAATTAGTTATTATAACCTTATATTTCCAGTGGTAACTTAAGATAATTAAATGGTCAAGTAAAATGTTAAATAGCTTAAAAGCTAAGCCCTGTCTAGGGGCTCCTTTAGTTATGTTTAATTTTGTATACATATAATAAACTAAGACTGCACATACAAAATAATACAGAACTCCACTGAACTTCCACTGTTTCTTCTCGTCCCCAGACTCATCTCCTAGCGGTGTAGGGGAGGGGGGAGTTAGGCGCCACCCACTCCTTTTCAATGTGTCTGTCCCCCACCATGAGCGGATTACAGCAGCCGAGCTCCGTCTATACACCCTGGTACAGACTGACCGAAACCTCTATGCTGGCGTTGACCGCAAAGTCACCATCTACGAGCTGGAGTCACACACTGGTGATAACAACATGACTGAAGAAGAAAGCACCGAGAGAGGAGATGGGCTGAGAAAAGGGGATAGAGGAGAAGGAGGGGAGAGGGTAGAATTGGTGGAGTTAGCTTCACGTCAGGTCTATGGAACTGACAATGGCTGGCAAGCCTTTGACCTCACAGCTGCAGTTCAGCGCTGGCGCAAATCAGAGTATGGCACCACCCATAGACTGGAGGTGCACATCGCTAGCCTAGTTACAAGTCCTGATACAGGTACAGAGGGACAGGTGATGGATAATGGAGGAGGGTCGCCCAAAGGGGACATGGAAATTGACATGAGTCCAGAGGAGAAGCATAAACCCTTGCTGATCGTCTTCTCCGATGACCAGAGTGGCGATCACCGTGATGACAAGCGTGAACTGAATGAAATGATTGACCGCGAGACTTCGGATAGCCGTGGTCTGAACGAGCTCTGGAGTGAACTGGGGAGGGATGAAGAGGAGCTTGAAGGAGTTGAGGAGCCGGATGAAGAGGCCCTCCTCCAGATGCGCTCAAACCTGATCTACGACACTGCGTCTCGCATCCGTCGCAATGCCAAGGGCAACCACTGCAAGAAGCAGTCCCTCTTCGTGGAGTTTAAAGACATTGGGTGGGACAGTTGGATCCTTGCTCCAACTGGCTACGATGCCTTCGAGTGCAGTGGCATTTGCACCTACCCACTGACCAAGCATGTGACGCCCACAAAGCACGCCATCGTTCAGACCTTGGTTAACATAAACAGCCCTCAAAAGGCAGCACGGGCATGCTGCGTGCCGACAAAGCTAGACCCTATCTCTCTCCTCTACCTGGATGACACAGGAGTGGTCACCTACAAGTATAAATTCGAAGGCATGGTGGTGGCAGAGTGTGGTTGCCGATAGTGACGGAGACCCCACACTGCTGGAGAGATGGACTGTTAATTAAGTCTTACTACTAAAGGAAAGGACTCAAAATGACCAGGACACAATTTCCTAACAATAAGCTGTGTGCGGATGAACCTTCATCTGTGACCTTGAGACGCATTTCAGCAGAGACAAAGGAGGGACAGTTTTGGGGTCCCTAGGGGTTACTGAAAGAGACAGGAGTACATATTTTGCCAATTGTGAATCTATGTAAGCTCTAAATGAATGAGTACAGTACATACATACATGTTGTATTTCAAGGCAAAAAAAAGATTTATTTTTCCTTTTACAGTTCATTTCGACGATATCAGTTCTCATCATTCAGAAAATGGAGAACCTGATGAAAATGACATGTTGTATAATTGTGATATCCAGGCTTGTCTTTGGAACCACAAACTATAAAGACACAAGAGGAATCCCGCCTAAAGTTCTCAGACATACACTGTGGTACAGTGTACGTTGTGCAGCCTGCAGGTTTAAACTGGGAACTGTTGGGTAAGTTGCAGCCCACCCTTGTCGCCGGTGCCCGTCCTCTATTTTGACACTGTTATTCTGACATCTGTCATGCTCTCTACTTATATCTGGCCTCCCACTGGATACAAACACTAATCAGCACCTCGTGCAGCCTGGCTCAGGAAAACGACCTCCCTGACTCAACAGCAACCTGACCAAACCCTAGCTCTGTGGGCCTTCCCCCAGCTTTCTGTCCTCCTTTCTGATACTTACATCGTTCCTGGCAGGGGTCGGAGAATATGGTAGGAATTATCTCTCCTAACCCTCCTTCCCACTTCAGCCCTGATCAGATGCCATGCCAGCCGCTCTCTTCCACTCCTCTTCTAGCCACAGTGATAACAAGGTGTTGGGGTTGGGAAACATGTTTGCTGCCACTCAAGGTTGAAGGACCGGACTCCTTTCCAAGCTGTTTGGTAGTTGCTGTGGGATAGGGGAGAAGGACAAGGGTGAGTGGGGGGATGTCCAAATTCCTAGGACACTGAGAATCTATATAGGCTCAACTCTGACCTAGCACCACATTGTTCTCCACAAACATATCTACAACACCTTGGCTCCGTCACCCCTCACTTATGTGTAAGAGATGAACTCTTTCAACTTTTATCGTGTTCAGGACATGGGGCCGCAATGTCTAGTACCCCGTTTTGGATTCTCAAATAAGAATCAAATATGTTATTTTGTCATAATGTTTTTGATACTTACCTCTGCTGCTCAAGTTAAATGAAATAATATTTATTTGACTAATTTATTGATTTTTACAACAAAGAGTAGATGAATATGTAATATTTGATAGCTTATGTATTGTATCGAAAATGTTTGCTCACTTTGGGGATATCTGTAGAAAAGGAGTTTCCCAAAGAATTCTCATTGATCCCAATGTTTTGAGAAACTACATACAGTACACTTTGACAACACTATTAAATATGTCATCTCATCTCAGGATGATTTTAATACTGTGGTTTTGTTTTGTATACATCTAAAGTGAAATGTCAATCTGATTTATACAAATTTTGTCAGCTTGAAAATTACAGTACATATTGATACAATTGAACCTAAAAGTGTCCGTAGTTGACAAGAATCAAGAAATTACTTTCCTACACATAGCACTCCTCACGATACACTGAAAATGTATTTACAAATAGTTTTGAAGAGTACCAATTTTAAAATGCATAACTAACATTCAGATCATTCAGTCTGACAATACAATATCAACTGATGGGTCATAGTTCACAGTTCACACATGACACACAAACAAAGACCCATGGGAAACGGATTTAGTACCACACTAATGAACGCAATGGATGGCCTTCTGCTCATACTGACAGCTTGCAGATACTGAGGATTGCAACAAAAACCCTTTTTGTGAACACAAACCCTAAACAGAAATCTGGCCTTTGTGCCCTTCAAAGGATTTCTTGTTTGCCTCTAACCCAACTGGCAACAGTAATCTTTTCATGTACCAACACACAGCTGAAGATGTAAATAAATGATGAAGACAAGATTGTGTTCAGACAAGTGTTTAGTTTACTTTGACCCGTTTCATTGTAATATTTTAGAATTGTATTTGAAAAATGTGTCCACTATGGCTTAACATAGAACATGTTTACCGATACAGCCTTAATATTCAGGATACTGACATTTTCGGATTATGCCGGATGCATAAATGCCACATACACTTTATTATAACTAAGTACACATACATAGTATTGGAATATTCCAGGCATTTTATTCTTAACCCAATTATGAACATTTAGCAACCAGGATCAATTGCGTAGAATGTTACAAAATTATCTTGAAAAATCTAGACTTAAGTCAAAATAGGTGAACCTGTGTATGTGGCAACACATTTATCTTTTTTAATACTAGTACTTCGCTGTTTGAGCACGTTCAGTTCCGCGTGAGCAAGACACATACAAGCCAGGGCACATATGAGCAGTGGTTTCCAAACGGTGTGCCGAGATGATTATCTCGGCACACCGATTATTATTATTATTATTATTATTATTATTATAATAGAGGGTATGCGTGCGACATCATCATTATACCTGGAAGTTATGCGGGACGCCTACTGAGTGGCAAAAACTACTTTCTGGCCTTGACAGCCAAACAGAAAAGTCCTATCTGATTGCATTAAACAACATTAAACTTTTTGCCACTCGTTTTGCAATATACTGTATACAACAATTTAAAAAACGTTATGAATTATCTTTTAATTTACTATACTTGTATAATATTACTTATATGCACTCATTTTCTAAGTACAAAGGCAAATTCTATACCCTACAACAATATTTTAAGTAACCACTTTCAATCTGGTGTCCATATTTTGGGAATGTCATTATGAGCAAACCATTTTTCCTATGTCCTCTGTGTGGCAGTCACAGAACATTTATGTGATTTGGTTGCTGGTACAAAATGCCTGCATGTTGAGAGGCCTTGTGTCACCCTTATCCACACATGGAGGAGGGGCACAGACAGGGAGTGAGCGTTGCTCTCCCAACAAACTGCATGCCACGGGCAGGCACAGAGGCTAATTATGCTGCTAGCTTAAATCTTATGATAAGGAGAACATGTAACACAAATTGCATGAAAACATTGCCTTTCATGGTATGCAATAATAATAATAATATTGTTGGGAACATCTCAATAGAAAAGAAATCAGGTTGTATTAATTTTTGTCTTATATTTTTCCTTATTTTTATTTTTCCATATACCATGATGTGATCTTTATATTACAATCACAAAATTACTACTGTTTTACAAGCAGTTATTACCGTAAATATGAGCTGTGAACTTCCAGTACAAACTATATTTTTATGATAAGATGGCAACACACTATATATATACATGCAGTGAGTGAACATTATGTCTCATTTCAGTTTAGACCTCCCATGCCCAATGAACATGATTATTCACATGCAATTTGTTGGCATCAACACTACTGGCAAGTGTAAAGATCTCTCTTGCGAATGCAAACAAGTCAGTCAGTGACTGACGTCTTATGTTAGAGGCCATCTAAAAATGGCTGCAGTCCACAGGGCAAGAACCTCAGCCAATTATTGACAACAAGCCAACAGTATGTGAAACTTGCTAATTGAATATTTATAGAACCCCGCCAAAAGCCTATCAATCTGGCGATTGTCATTTGTCACTGAATGGCAAGAGTGTAAGAGAAATGTTGAAATGGGATGATTATGATTGTTGGCTTATTGCAGAATGAGCTGTTGTTTCTTTTCCATTTTTATCTTGATTGAGTATGTGGTCCAAAATCCCAGTGGACAAATGCGTAATATGACTGCATAGTATAACCATTTTAATCTAGAAATGTTGCTTATTTGAATAGGTTGTGAAAAATTCTACATCAACTTAGGCCATCAACAAATTAATACACTGCACAATTGCCATGCAAACAACCTCAAATAAGTTTAAAACCTAAATCTTCTGGCAACAAATTCAATTTGAGTGGCCTGTGGGTCATTGTAAACGTGTGATTCAGTGTGTATTATCCTAAGTTGCACTTCTTGCTAATTGGACGTGGAGTCTCTAATAGGGCCTGATTGTTTCCGTTTTGGGTCACATGTTTATCAACCCATCTTTTGGCAACACCTCCACCCAGCATGCTCCCTCATCTCCCGTCCCTCCTTTCCCCTGCAACTCACTCACTTTCCAGGAAACGTTCAAGTGGTCCTCGACGTCAATTTGCTAAATGTCATCACAACTACGTTGCTGTGCTGAGCCAACATAACGCTGAAACCTCATTTGTTGTATTTACGATCTATAAGCTCACGGATGTTGCATCATGATGTGTTGTGAGCTTGTAGATCTGCTATTTTTGGAGAAAAGAACACAAGTAAAATAGAAGTGCAGAGTCTGCACTTACAGACATGTAAGTGAAGGCACCTATTTATTATAAAACAATGTGCATAAACTAAATGTATGAACATAAATTATTTATATTGAGCACTGAGAAGTGAGGTCAAATCATGTACTTTGTATTTATTCTGACTTAATAGTATGTATTTGTTATCTGATTCAAGATTTCATTTTCTATGTATCTTTTTGATGTCCCAATATTGTAATTTGGTGTCCGAGTAGTTTGATCTGCACTTTGAAATGATGCATATCATTATCTGGCACACATAGAGGTTTGTATTTGTACAATAATTGTAAGCTGCTATGAGCTGCTTATTAATGTTAATTCATATTTCTATTCCATTAATATTATCTCTAGTTGTCTGTTCTTGTCCATGCATGCACATAAAGGACTACTTGACAACTGTCTGCAGTCTGCACATGTCCTGGCATTGAACGTCAATAATCTGTTCTGTTTTTTTATTTATGTTGTTAAACTCAATGGGACTATTTCTGGTAAAATAAAGGTGAAATGATAAAAAATAAACCTTTATTTATTACTAATAATGATATTGAAAAATGTAGAAAAATGTGGGGACTAGGGTTCATTTGATAACATAACATACATTTTTAATTCAATTGTGATATTATAAACACAAATATCAAACATATGAGTATTTAATTGAGTCTGACCAGAAGCAGGGATACAACATATCACCACTGGTGATAGAAATTAATGGCCAGAGGGGGTAATCAAAAGCAAAAGCATTCCCCCATGAACACTGTCTATAAACTGTGAAACTGAAACTAGCCAAGGACCACAATGAACAGTAACAGAATATTTCCACAAGGTGGCAGCAATGCAATATACAAGTATTACAGATCCTTCTGGTTTCCATGGAATTTTCAGACCAGGTGAGTGTCACTGTCACCACATGTATGAAATGTGAAGTCCAAACAGCCCCACATGGAGGATTAAACTAATAAAATAGAAATGAACATCTTGCCTTGTTAAATGAGGTTCAGGTTGACACCTTTTTTCCACAACTTACTTTTGGCTAGTATTAATGCAGACTAATGTTTTGCTTTTGATTATGCAGCTCCATGTGGTAATTACCAAGCTCTGCTGTGGATTGAGCAGTATGAATGGCTCATGTTGTGAATTATTACACCATGAACCATTAATATTGCCCACCATGAGCCATTCATATATTGCTCAATCCACACCACAGCAGAGCTCGGTAATTGTACACTTTACAATATTAAAATGGCTTTGCTGGAACCTTTAATAATAAATAACATGTTTTGTATACCTGCATGTCATATATCCTTTCATTCATCTTCTATGAATCAAGGCTTTCTTCATAATACCCAAAAAACTAATATGCAATGAGTGGTTTTCAACCCTTTTCACAACGAGGTATATTATTTATTCAGCATTTGAGCCACAGACCGATGAGATTGTATCCACAATTCCATGCTGTGTTGTGTTACCATTAGGAGAGATAACAGGCACATTTTTCTAACATTCTCTAATTGTGTAGACTTCATGTAAATTACAATGCAGATGTTTAACAATCATTTAACTCTTTAGAGTGTAAAATATGGGTCCATTTGGTTTCATTTTACACTCTCAAGAGTTAAAGCTCTATAAGGGTCCATTTGGTTACAAACTCCATAATTTTGCTGGGGACCAACTGGAACTCCCTCAAGGACCACTGGTTGAGAACCACTCCACTAGTAGGCTAAAGCAACTAAAACTAAACCGAAATCAAACCCAAAACTGAAATGAAAACTAAAACGAATGGATGACTACTTTCACTTTTGTTATTTCTGTGTGGCTTTCAGGTACTTTTCCCACCATTGCAAAGTTGCACTGGATGTTGTTGCACAATGCTTTTCATGTGCCAAGGACATTGTGCTGTGGTTTGTGTATACAGTAAATGCCTGGACATGTTTTTTCATCACCATCTGTAATCCATTGAAAGGCTTGTTTTGTGGAGACAGACCATTTAGATAAAAGACTAGAAAGTTTAAGGAACGTTAATAGTTACGCACACAACATTTACAACCAAGGCTGTGTTGACAATAACTAGATTTTGGCATAACGCCCAAAGCCTTTTCTAAGGGGAGCTTCAGAGAAGAGTACAGCCAATATTTCCTGCACAAGGGAGTGAATTAGTTAATGGAAAAACATCTGGTTTGCATTTGGTTTTATTGAAAAATCCCAAATGAATCATTAGGCTATGAGCAAAGCAGGAGACCCCAGGCAAGTAGGCAGCATTGAACGGCGGCAATGCTGCCACTATGCACGGTGGCAGCAGTATGTACTATTAATGTCTTACCTATATTTGGGAGAAAGTGCCCCCCTTTTCTCCATGAATTTATCCAACAGGTGTTCTGTTCGGGCAATAGTTTATTAAATGAGTTTGCAACGTGCTCTCCAGCTCAACTAAAATGTGAACAGAGGTGCTGGTGCAACCATTAACAGGTTTCTGTGTCACACAGTACCTGTCACAAAGGTTCCTACTAGACAACAACAGACACCCATATACTTATTCAAAACAAACAAACACCTTCTATTTATCTATTTTCTATTTTATTCCCCCAAATTAAATAAAAAATCATTAACATGGTGAAACACATCTTGATGACCAAGATGTGTTTCACCATGTTAATGATGTTTTTCATATTGCTCTTAAGGTATATTAATGACATAGTAAAATGTGGAAAATGAGTGGAATGCCCCTTTAAGTAGTTTTCTCCAACCATGAACGTGAACACTCACACAACATCCCACCGTTATCACTACTCAGTCACACACATGCATAACACAACACTGACACCAACCCAGTCCCACACACACTGACACCAACCCACACACACTGACACAATCTCCACTCCATGCACACACATGTAACACGCCCATTCAGATATTTGTCCTAAACAGCAGCCAACACAATGGAGGGTCAGGGGAACAGCACCAGATGGGCAAATTTAATTTTGGATACAAGCATATATAGCCTAAGCCTTTATAGCAGTACTGTATTATCTGTACCTAACTTAAAGGGGTAATTCACTTTCACTAGATATTTCATATTTACTTACTTATTGAATATGAAAAATGAAATGAAAAAATACAATCAATTTAAAATAAATAAATGCACTGCACACAAATTGTGTTTTAAAGTGAAATACTGCTTTAATAAGTGATAGTTTTTCATCCATCTTTATCCGGAGTGTTTGTTATGGTCAGCCGTATTACTTTTGTATTATTGCGAACGCACTGAGCACTTACTATGAGACCTAGCAGATCATGTCTGTGTGTGTGTCTGTCTGTCTGTCTGTCTGTCCCGCTATACGTCCAAATATGGAGTGTGTTGCATCAACACAATCACTCAGCTCCATATATGGGCACAAAAGGGGCCAGGTCCACATATACAGTAACAGCGGGACAGACACACACTTACTGGTATTAAGTTACTTGTTGTTCTATTTGTTTATTTCATTATAATTTTGTGTTGGATATTTAGTAAGCTATTCCTCTCCTTTTGCTGTGACCTTGCTGTTGGTGGAGAGGTGATTCAGTGACCCTGGAACCTATCATGGTGGCAGTTGACCTGTCAGGCATACAAACTAATAATACAAGCTATTGTATTATTGTCTTTGAGTTGGGGGTATATGCTTGTGTTTCAATATTTTTTATTAAGCAGAAAAAGACATGGACAATACATGAACTTATGACACATGGGCACAACATACAACACTTAACCCATTCTGGGCGGGAACCCCCTTCTTTTTCCTTTCTCTATTAAACGGGTGTATATGCTTGATTGCCTGTTGAGTAGGTCAACTGTAGTAGTAGTCATTCATGTTCGGCACGGGGGAGTGACAGTCGACTAGTCCAGTGGTATTCAACCTTTTCATACTGGGACCCCCTACCCTGACTTGGAATGTATAGGAGTTGAGGCATTAACTTTGGTTTGACTCGGTTCCACATTATGAAAATAGCAGATCTACAAGCTCATCACAAATCTTGACATCTTTCTTAGATTATTTGACAATTTGGCCATGCACTTGTCCAGTTTTTATAGTATGTTGTTTACTTTTGATGCCGTAGTGGTCTTTTTTTTCATTCTTTTTTTCAGGTTTGATTGATTGAATAGTTTATTGAACATTAATGTAAAAAGAGCAACACAGTACAGTCAAACACTCAGTTCAAAAGAGTCCTTGCGATCTTGTTTCCATTTAGGCCCTATGCAATCAATCCATAGACTTCATAGGTATTAAAAGGTCCTAAAATAGTCACTTCACTGTCATCTGAGACCCACAGGTTGAGAACCACTGGATTAATCCACATGTGGGATCAGCCCCATCACCCCGTGAATTGGCCAATACCCCCGTAACCATGGAAACAACGGGTCGGCAGGCCGCAACTCGTCACTATAAGGATCAGTCTGAAACGGACTGCCTTCAGCGAAACAACAGCACTTTGTGAAGCGGACGCTCGATTCCTCCTTCTCGCAAACAAACAACTTCCAACCCCAACCAGTGAATGTTTGAATTAAACAAGTTAAAAGAGCCTGGCAGCTTGTCCTCTTGGTTTGATCTCCTCTCCCTCCCTCCCGCTCTCTCTCTCTCTCTCTCTCTCTCTCTCTCTCTCTCTCTCTTCTCTCCCTTTTTCCTCTCTTCCACCCTCTCTCCTTCCTCTCCTCTCGGAGTGTGATTAGCAGCAGGACACATGGTGAGCTGAGCTGGGGAAGGGAAGGGAAGAGAAGGGCGCGAGAAATCATTAATTACCGCCGCGCTGGAGCTGATGAAGTAAATGTGAGATAGTGTAACACACAGGATTTAGTGAAGTGGACGACAGCACAAGATTAATGGCAGGGCCAGGCTCGTGGGATCAGCCCCATCACCCCGTGAATTGGCCAATACCCCCGTAACCATGGAAACAACGGGTCGGCAGGCCGCAACTCGTCACTATAAGGATCAGTCTGAAACGGACTGCCTTCAGCGAAACAACAGCACTTTGTGAAGCGGACGCTCGATTCCTCCTTCTCGCAAACAAACAACTTCCAACCCCAACCAGTGAATGTTTGAATTAAACAAGTTAAAAGATCCTTTGGGAATCTTCCTTTATTTTATCTATTTAGTCTTTATCTTTATTTAGTTTGTTTTCTGTTAGTTAGCCTAACGTTTGTGCCTTTTCAAATTCAATTAATTTCTGTAAATATAATTCTGATTGTTAATAAATGTCCTTATTTATGCAAAAGCTGTTGTCCTCCTTTGATTATGTTATCATTCTTTGCCCTAGACAAAAGAGAGTTAACAATTAGAAATTCTGAATTGATTAGTAACAGTAGCCTGTACAAAAACAACTATGTTAAATCATCAATCCCTGAAATGCACATACTGTGGTGCACTGTGGTGCTCAGACAATGTGGAACATTGTTCCAAATGAAGAATAAGTGTTTTCAAAAGATTCTGTGGCGCTGTCACCCGCCTTCAATATGTGTGCCAAAGACATGATCCCAGTGTGTGAAGTAGGGGGCGTAGTTTCCCCTGTAAAGGCGGTGGTGGGCCTGGTGGTAGGGGGCACCTCCCAGGCAGGGCAACAGTCTGTGCAGGCTCCAGGGCAGGTCGTATCCACAGTGGTCCTCCACTGCTAGCCAACTGTTGATGAGGTGGAATAGCACCTCACTAAGTGGGTGGCTGCCGACCACCCAGGCGCTGCTCAGGGCCAACAACAGCAGGGATAGAAGCTCAGCAGAGCTGGCATCTTGCGCTGCAAGTGCGAATGGTATTTGGTTGTGATGGTGCACTTGGTGGATGTTCTGGTACAGCCACTGAATCCTGGTGATGGACAGAAATCCATTTTGTTTTTAACATTTACATCTTTGCATCTTGTAAAGTAAGAGTGATTGCACATTATTAGATGTGTAAAATGCAGTCAATCTATAATGCCCTATAAAGCCAAAGTGCAAAACTACGAAAATCACTGATAAAGGGGTTTAAAAGTGTTTCATCTGGTCAGCCAAACGAGATATATCACTGTATCTGTTCTTGAGGTAATTGTTCATCCCCAAAATCACGAAGGCTATTTTGAGCTTTGGGATACACAAATAAGTTGGTGTCCAAAGACTGAGTTACTGCATGCACTTTGGCTTTGTAGGGCAGTATTGGCTACTATGTTGCTATCTCCGCCAGGCCTTGAGGCAGTAAATGTTAAGATTATGATATAATTCGAAACAACACAGTGCCAAGTAACACTCCTACATAGAGGGCACCACAAATGCTACAAATGTCACTGTTTGCTGCAGAAACATGAAACACCAAAGTGCGTAAAATTGCACTGTATGCCATAGAAATGCAGCATGCTATCCGCCAATGTCCTTTGCGCACAGATGGCAGAAACCTAGCCCTGAAACATGACTGCCATGATGATTATCATGACAGTGATGAATACGATCAGAGTCATGAATCATGGCTAGCAGAAACCCAGACTTAAGTTTACACAGCCCTGCTGCCCTGGCTAGGCCCATCCATCCTTGCGGAGATATGAGTTCCTCCAAAAGAGAGGAGAGAGCACTATTCTAGTCTATATTGTAGTGCAGGCATTAATTTAGTTCATTATCCAAAGTGACTTTAATAGTATACACAGCACAATAGCCACACTAAATGGCCCACTTTCTACCCTAATTGAAATTAATTAAACACAACAGTTACAGAGAACTTGGTAGTTCTATGCCTGCCCTGAGCATCCTCACCTGTGCATGGAATAATGCCAGAAATAGAAAAGCGTGTCAAATAAAAGAAGGCAAGCGAAGACTTCCACAAACAGCTGCCAACAGGACGGTGCCAGGTCCGGCAATTTGGGACTCCGGGTGCTTTGAAAAAGAGCGGTGATGGGGAGAACAGCCTTTAGGTAATTAAAAAGTATCCTCCTAAAGCAGTCTAACCATCGCCTCATGATATGCGGTGAGTTTCTGTTATCAGAAATTCTACATAAACGTATCCGCTGGCAGACGCATCCCAGGCTATCAAGCACGAAAAAGGGAGCGCAGAGGAGAATGTGTGTGAGGAAAGCGCCGACAGCGGGAAATAAAGGTGAGGAGAGGATCTTGTCATGTCCTCGTATACGGTTCCATAGTGCTTGAAGGACGAGTCCTTCCATCTGCACTGTTCCATATCGTTCACATGCTTGATTCATAGTCCCGGACTCCGGTAGCGGTATCGCTGTCTTCTTTCTTCTTTCGTTCACCAATAGCTGGCCGTTGCCAGTTGGCAGTTGGCACCATTAACTTTGTCCCATCTGCGCGTAGGCCTACTTTCCTCACATATTTTAGATACCATTGCCACTGTGACCACGCAGTCCATTTTTTTACATTCTCGTTCATATACATAGTCTATATAGATAGTAGCCTACAAAAAAAGGTCTCGATCGTTGCAAGTGAGTGGGTGTGTTTCTAGGGGTGTGTCTGTCTCGTGTGTTACTGTTCATGCAGTTTCCTAGCCCCTCTCGGAACCCCCTGGGTCAGCCCAATCCGAACCGAACCGGGCTGACCCGTAGGGTTCCTGGTCAAGCTAAGATTTTTCAATGCGATTGTTGGGACGCGGATATACACACACTCATCGTTTAGTCCATCGGCGCGGAATTAGGACGCTTTTTATTGTGTTTGTTTACGGATGTGCGAACTATAACCCAGCTAACATTTCCCCGCTAGCTACCGCCTCCCGCTGTCGCCTTCACAGCGTAGCACGCCCGGGCTGGCTTGGACTTCCCCCCGCTGTCCCCGCGACAAACGGTCACGCCTCAGTTAGATTTTCATTCCCCTGCGCAACAGTGTGCATTTACAGCCCTCGTGGCGCTGTCCTGAGGCTTGCCCCCCCCGCCCCTCTCTTCCTCTCTTCTCTCTTTCTTTTGCGCTCTCTCTCTCTCTCTCTCTCTCTCTCTCTCTCTCTCTCTCAGACAAGGATGTGCATCTTATGTATCAAATAAATCAATAATAATAATATTATATTTTGTAGGATTATTATGGGTTTTTTTTTTAACTATTATTGAATATAAATAAGTGGATTCTTCTTCTACTTCTTCTTGCAGCTATATTTCGTTTTAATTTGTATTAATAGTAATATGTACGTGTACCTGCAGACTATAGTAATTGTAAGTTGTAACACTTTACTGTGGTCGTGCAGTAAATTCACCCGTGAAGCCCCCCCCTCTCTATGGTGAAGCCTGGGACCAAGGCTTCACCCGGCATGCAATTCAATTCAATTCAATTCAAAGGGCTTTATTGGCACGAGAAAACATACGTTTACATTGCCAAAGCAGAAAGAACAATACAACAATACAGCAATACAATCAAAACAAAAATTATGTACTTTGAAGGTCAGAATCTTCAATAGATCAACTTCTGTGTACCAAGATAACTCGATGCAGGTATAGTGCAGGAATATACACAATTATTAGTCTTTAGGGTGGTTGTGTTCCATTTGATATCCTTCTCCTATCACAGCAACTCACAAATCTTGCTGCTGTGTTTGCACATTGTTGTACTTCGCCCAGCAGATATGGGAGTTTTTTGTCATTGGTCATGTTTTCAAAATCTCCGTGTGTGGTTGTAATCTGTGGGAAGTATGTGTCTCTGATGTCTTGGTACAATGGGCAGATGGTTAGGAAGTGTAGCTCGGTTTCCACTTCGTTTAGTGTGCAGTGGGTGCATAGTCTGTCTTCTCTCGGGATACAGGTCTGCCTATGACGGCCTTTCTCGATCGCGAGACTGTGCTCACTGAGTCTGTACCTAGTTAAGATTTTTCTTTGTTTTGGGTCGGTCACGGTGCTCAGGTATTCTGCCACTGTGTATTCTCTGTTTAGGGCCAGATAGCATTCTAGTTTACTCTGCTTTTGTGTTGCTTCTTTCCAATGTGTCAGATAGTTTTCCCTTTGCTGTTTTATAATTTGGTTTAGTCCAATGGGTTTTCTATCTCGTGGCTCTGTTTGTGTTTGTGCCCGGAGTTCCAGGGCCAGCTGGCTGAGGGGGCATCTCTCTAGAGTTTCACTGTGTGTGAGTGCCTTGTTATGGAGTGCATCTAGGTCACTTTCTTTTAGGTGGTTGTAGAACTTAAGTGCTCTCTTTTTTATTTTGATTATGAGTGGGTATCGTCCTAATTCTGCCCTGCATGCATTATTTGGTGTTTTTCGCTGGGTACGGAGAATGGATTTGCAGAATTCTGTGTGTAGGGTCTCGGTTTGGTGTTTATCCCATTTTTCCAGGTCATGGTTTGCTAATGGTCCCCAGATCTCGCAACCATAGAGGGAAATTGGTTCTATCACCGAGTCCAGTATTTTAAGCCAGGTTTTAATTGGGATGTCTATTTTGATGTTTCTTTTGATGGCATAGAATGCCCTTCTTGCCTTGTCTCTCAGGTCCTTTACAGCTTGGTTGTAGTTCCCTGTGCTGCTGATGTTTAGGCCAAGGTAGGTATAGTTTTTAGTTTGTTCTAGTGGGATTGTATTTAGGAAAAATTGGTGGTTTTGGCGGCTGGGCCTTTTTTGAAATATCATGATTTTAGTCTTGGTTAGGTTCACTGTCAGGGCCCATGTCTGGGAGAATTTGTGTAGGAGATCAAGTTGCTGCTGTAGTCCTTCCTTGGTTGGGGACAGCAGCAGCAGGTCATCTGCGTAAAGTAAGCATTTGATTTCTGTGTTTGCCAAGGGGATGCCTGGAGCTGTAGACTGTTCTAACGTTTTTGCTAATTCGTTGATATATATGTTGAAGAGTGTTGGACTCAGGCTGCATCGCATGCATTGCAGTGTTGTTGTTTTTGTTGACTCGACGCTAAGGTGGAGGCAGAAGACGGTGCGACTGCCCAACAAATGCTTATATTAGTTATACACAGTTTTTCTCCGGAGAAATTCAGTTGAAAGGTCAGTGTATTTTTATATCTGATATATACTGTGTGTCGTGTAATTGCACGTGTTAGAATCGTTTCGTTTCCTAACGCTAGCAGAGGGAATAGATTACCGGTGTATCCGATCCGGTAGCTATAGCTAGCTAGCTAGCATCAGAAGTAAAATGGTTTAGTAGCGAACAATAATAATGTATCATGATGTTCTTTTCTAACGTCTTCTTATGTTGATAAAAGTCCACAATTATTCGAATTGGATAAGATTTGATACGTTGCTTGTGTATAGGCTACATAAACAGCATTTTTGCTGTAAATCACATTTTTTGTCATTCTTTGTTCCTGAACTTGCACCATGAAACGCATTTTCTAAAGTAAGTATAGGCCTACTGTGATGACTGTGGACTTAAATATCAATGCTAATTTGAATCTTTATTAAACTGCCCTGTCTCTGCTCTGTCTGAACAGTTATTTGGTGGGAACCACTGAATTAAGTAATTACTTTTTGAAACAACTGAACGTTTTTTACTGAAAACAAATTTCAATTTTGTATCTTTGTCTTTGTCTAAACTTCTCAGGACTGGAACCCTGCGTTCTCTACCACCCTGACCTGGTTTCTACTCCAGTTACATCATGGCAACAACAACAACAGCAGCTACATAACAAGGTTAAGCCATATATTTTGTGTAACGTCTGTATATATTGGCCTTTGGATCCTGCTGAAAATAGCCGATCTACAAGCTCTCTTGCCTCAAGTTTGAAATGTGTACCATTGTTAATTTGTTACCATCATGACATTTTAAATGACTGAGGTGTAGAAGGGAGATGAGCTTGTAGATCTGCTATTTTTCAACAGCTAACAGCTTTTAAAATAATGTTTAAAATAGTCGATCTACAAGCTCACGTGTTGTGAGCCCTATACAAATGCAATCCATATCAATTTTGTATTTGATTTTGTTCAAATTACAGATGAGGAGGTCACGTGGAGATGATGGTGATGGATAATAATAATGGTAAGAACATTTTCACATTTTGTCACATGTCACATTTTAGCACAGGAATAGAAATTAGAAAATGGCTGGGTTTTACCCACAGGGCAACTGTTAAGTCATGGATCACAAGCCAGAGAAATGATTAAGGTGAAAATAATTTATTTAATTAATTCTGTGATTTCAGACGAGCTTTCGCTGGAGGAAGACCTATCGACTTCAAATGCAACCTCTGCTCTACCACCAGTCGGGTTTCCCTGACCCTCTACTATATGCAACATCCAGACCTCAAGGAACGCACCCAGCTTTCCGTGCTCGGACATACAGACACGGGGACATACACACATTGCTACGCTCAGAAACTCCTGACTCCACTCAGAAGAGAATTGGTGTTTTAAAGACTTAAGCACTTAAACTTGAGAACTGATATGTCTTCTAAATCCTCACAGATTTTAGTTAAAACGTTTGCAGCAAAAGAATATATATTTACAGATTTGTGCCACATTTTCACGATGTTTCAAAATGAGCAAACTCGTTTTCAACAGCTTACAGCTTTTTAAATAATGGTTAAAGTGGCTAAAACCACTGGATCTTGGACTTCAGTGACAGGGACCTGGGGTCTGAGAGCCGGAGACGTTGGACAGGGTGCATTTTGGAACTTCTGCTGGCGGCCACCACCAGTCAGGCTTCATAAAGGAAGGAAACGGACAGGCATGGCAGGCAGCTCATCAAACGGTGGTCCGTGGCTCAAATGCTGAATAACTTTGGCATGAAAAGGGTTCAAACCCACCGCTATAGGGTTTTCCAAATGGACTCTTGAATGTATGCTGCACTATTTCTTGCTCAAAAGGTGAATCTCGATTGTGTGTTCTGTTTATTGCTGTGTAACTGTTTTTGCAACATTACTGGGCCTACGCTACATAACTAACTCCACACAGAATAGACTTGGTGTTTTATAGAAATTAAACTTGAGAACTGATTCCACAAAATGTCTTCTAAATCCTTGCAGTTTTTAGTTAAAACGTTCACTGTGTTTGGGCCACATTTTCACGATTTTTCAAAAATAGCAAATCTACAAGCTCGTGAGCCAACAATGATGGTTAAAGTGTTTGAATGGTATGACTGTTTTCTTGTATTCTAAACTTGGTTGTTTACATATTTTTTCTATGTGCCTAAATTATTTCATTGTAACCTTTTTTTTCCTAATAAAGAAACAAAATTAAGTATACATTTGCTGCTTTATTATGTTTCTATAAATATGTGGGAGGGAGGTGAGCATGGGGGAGGAGGGGTGCGGCGTCGCAATATGGGAGGGGGGGGGGGGTGTCATAAGACAGCTCCACGCTGTCCTGCTGCTGCCTTCGGTAGCTGACGTTCGAGTCGCGGCAGAGAAGCGGGGCGCCGGCTACACGCGCGTCGGCGCGCACGGCACACGCTGATCAAGAACGACGCGGCCACATCGTGCGACGCGCCCGGCGGAGGACACGATCGGCGGCGCGCGGCGACCGCCTCCCGCAGGCGGCGCGCCATGACTTGCTAGCTGGGAAGTACCTTACATACCTCTGATAAAATCTCCTGTGTCGCGGAAGCCGTTAAGTATTTTTAATCCATGTTTGATTAAAAATGTCGCTTTGATTTCTTCTTGTTTATTTACCGTTTATTGTACCGCCTCTCGATGTGCGGTTGGCTTTGCGGGCTATGTCCCTTCCTCTGATCTGCTCCGTCATAGCTGTAGCACCACTAGCTAGCCAGATAGGCGGTACAATGAGGTGTCAATAAACAAGGTAGGAAGAAGCGACATTTTTAATCAATCATGGATTAAAAATACTTAACGGCTTCCGCGACACAGGAGATGTGTCGGTATGGTATGTAAGGTACTTATAGTTCGCACATTCGTAAGTCAATACATGAATAACCATGGTAAAAGCGCGCAGAAGTCCGTCTCATGGCTTGTTTACATTGTATTTGTTTGTGCGTAACTGGCGACAGCCCCACTTGAAGCAGGACCCAATGCAGTAAAGTCTTAAAAGTGTCAGAAACTTTACTACATTCGGGTTCTGCTTGCGGGGCTAGCAGTTTCCCAACTTACAAACTTTACTAGACTAGCAAAAAACAACAAGTTCAGTGGACAGTCAGTGGGTGCATAATTTACTGCAGTGCATATAGATATATTTTGCCAAAATGCAGTGGGTTCAGTCGCGCCTTTGCCAAAATGCCAGGGGGTTCAATCGCGCCTCTGAACCCACGGAGTTTCCGCCACTGATTAACCATTACAATTGATGGTCATTAAGTAGGATGTTTCATGCTATCTTTTTTCACTAGGCTATTGTCGTATATTGGCGCCCAGACATAGGCATTATACAGTAGGCTAGGCATATTGGAAAGGAAGAGATGCGCCTGGACTTCACTTTGTTCTTATACAACCTGCTTGGTATATTCTCCACCATTATCAACATCAATATAGCCTACTACACTATTATTTCTGTTAGCCGGCCCTTCCATCACAAGTTGTTTATGGACACGTTTGGAGACAGTCCAGTCACCGATGGTCACATTTACACATAGTGTGACGGACAGGCACTGTAGACAATAGACAACTTCAGTCACTAAAAGTTCACTACAACTGTCTGCAAATGTCGCAGGCTTTAACACTGCTTAATCAATAAGAGTACAAACATAATAAGAGTCACATAAACAGTCAAACATTTCATACCGTGTGGTCTGGTGCAAACACACACACACACACACACACACACACACACACACACACTGGTGCTCTCTCCCTCTGCTCACTCTGGAGTCTGGCTGTGTGAAATGAGTCTATTGGTCTGAGGTGAGTGAAGCTAACAGGCTTCAGCTATATATGGATAGGTAACAGGAGGTGTCAAAGTAAAAGTATGCCAAATTACAGGAAGTATCCAAACAAACAACAAAATAAGACAAACAATAAATAAAGAATAAACAGACTTCAAACTAAATAAATTATTGCAGAACCAACTGTCACTGGCAGTTACATTGATATTATGGTAGGAGTTTGTGTTGTGTGAGTGTAATGGTTTCAAAATAAACGGGGCAAACAAAACAAGAACAGGCTCCAGACATAAACTAAATAAAGGTCTCAAAAAACAGACGAGCGCAGGGTTCAATAAACAAATAATAAAGTACCCAACGCAATTCTGTCTACCCAAAGTAGGCTACCAGTGAAAACATCAACTTCTTCTCTCTAGACGACGTAGAAATATAAATGGTAAATGGTAAATGGTGCATTTATATAGCGCCTTTATCCAAGGCGCTTTACATAGATTGTGCATTACATTCACCCATTCACACACCGATGGCAGCGGAATCCATGCAAGGCACCAACTAGCACATCGGGAGCAATTAGGGGTTCAGTGTCTTGCTCAAGGACACTTCGACAGTAACTCTGGGGGAGCCCGGGTTCGAACTGGCAACCTTGCGGTTCCCATCCAGGCACTCTACCCCTGAGCCACCGCCTGCCCCTGTATGACATGGAATAGTCTAAGAAGCTATTGTAGGCCTATTCTGAAACCAGGCCAGGGGGATTATTAAAATAATATTCTGGTGCTTCACCCAACATCCCCCAAAAGAAAAGCTGGCAGCTTGACAAATTAATTTCTGTATCATCAAAAATCTTAGGCCTACATTACTGCATCTGCATTACTTGTGAAACAAACTTCCCAAGTCAAAGAGTAGCCTATTTTTCTATCTTGATATTCTTCACTATATAGCCTACCTCAAATTTGTGCAAAACAGAGACCTAAATGTCTCAGGTGGGACTCACAGGAAATAATAGTGGGAAAAAAAGGTTGCGGAAGACATCCGGCTGGACCTGGCTCCCGGACTACATGACTCGCTTCTGTTTGATAACTGTACCTGGACCCAAAAGGGTAATTTTTGCTGCTGAGGTTTAGGGGGTTTCTCCTGTCTGTCTCCAGACAGAAAGTTATATGATATTAGGCAGAGATCATGGCTGGGGATTGTGAAATATAGCAAGCATCAGTAGTAATCTAATGTAACTCTGTATGACCATTTCAATTTCTTCAAAATGCTTACAATACAAAGTAAATGTATTTATGTCCGTTTACAGCGTAATATAAAACTGAAATCTTAAATAATGCAACTACATCTCAAACAAAACAACTTTATTGTCTAAGGACAATATATTGATTGCACATTCATAACTGAAATGAGTGGGGGAAAAATAAAAATCTCCCTTTCAACTCAGTCAGCCAAATGAACCTGAGCAATTCAAAATTCTTCCAGTGGTGAATCATTTCACAGGCTAATGGTCTAAAGTGATGGAAGACTTGCACACCACAAACGGATGACTCTTTGGATAACTCCTTAGACAGAAAAATAATAGTTTTTCTTTATATTTTACATGATCAACCACATGCTAAAGTGCACTGATAGGAGGGAAAACGTTTAGATTAGACATCAGAGACGTATCATATAGATACTGTATGGCACTGACGATTCCATGGTCTGTCCTCTTATCACTTATTTATTGAGCACGTGGTTGGGCATGTAAAATATAAAGAAAAAAGGTTTATTTCTCTGGGAGTGGTATGAGTCTTTCACCACTAAGTGTTTGAGACCACAGCACCCACAATAAACCTTATATTAAAGACAAAGAAATGTGCAACAGTCTACCCTGCACTTACAAGCTAATGATCTACATCCTTAGCTAGAAACAGCCAGTGAAGTGACCAGAAGAGCTCCATGAATGCACAACAAGGCAATTGAAATGTCCAGCAAAACCTAAATAAAATATAATTTGACATATGGCAATAGATTGGAGAAAATAAATAGAAGAAAATAGAGGAAAAAAACATTTATGGAAGTAGTCTTCTTATTAAAGTGACAAAAGATTCATCATCCCCATCAGTCATTTGCGAGCTTACTTTTAGCTGTTGATTATCTCCATTCAACACATTCAGTTCTTAAACACGCTTGCAACTTGTTTGGTCTTAAAAGAAAATGATCCGTTTCATTTAAACTATAGGACAGCAAAAATGTAGACTTTAAATCAGGCTGTTAAGAAAACACATCAGACATGTTCTTTGGAAAATAGTAATTAACATGGCCTTTAGAACAAAGGTTGCACATTAAACATTAAACTGATATCACTAAACAAAAGTTTAGATGGTTTATACTGTATAAAATTGAAATGTTTTAATAGACTTTGAAAGCCTGTATAAATTATACAGGCTTTCAAAGTCTGTATTAAAACATTTCAATTTATTTTGAGATGCATAGTTGTTTTTTCCCACAGCACCTCCGTGTCAGTCAAGTATTTGTTCAATTCACAATTTAAATATGGAACAAAACAAATATGGAATTAGGCCTTTTTTTGTACAAATTTTCTAGCGAAATTCAAGCATGTTCCTGATCTGGAAAATAACAAAACATGCACAAACCCCCTGAAAAGCAAACAGACCACTTGAACAGATGGTTTCGGTCCCAGATTGATGCGTTTTAGCTGAAACTGTTTTTTTTTATTCTGTGAGTGCTGGTATTCTGTTTTACTACCATAGAAAACATGTTTATTTTGCACATACAGTAGATTTTACCTAGATCTTACTTCATAAACAATGCTGACAGATAACAAATCCCTCAATGGATGTTTAAAAAGACAAGAGTAAAACTATTCTCATTTTACTCATTTTTAAATTTCAGTGCAATTCTTGTACATTTTAGTAGCCTGGCATTGCCAAACTGATCACGTGGCATTCACTCACAAGGTCCTCCACCAACACCATGGAGGAACCCACATGATCAGTCTGGCAATGCCAACCTAACATTTCAGAGCAACACACAATATAGGCTGGTGAATGTTCTTAAGGAAAACATTTTGACATTCATTTTCAGTTGGTCTCTGATTTCATCATCATTTTCAGTTGGTCTCTGATTTCCTCATTGACTAGTACCACACAATAACATCTGAGCTTAATTTCCCTACAGTATCAAACTTAACTTAGCCGATGGATCCCGTATACTCCTCCTCTATGCCCTTTCTTTAACATTTAAGATCTCCATGGAGAATGTAGTAGCCTTTATATCCATTTTTTAAACTGGGCCAAACTGTCAGTACTTTCGATATGAGAGACAACTGTCAGTAGACTTCGATATGAGAGACAACTGTCAGTAGACTTTCGATACTCTTATAGCTGTGTGAAATGTAATCAACAGAAGAAAGTGATGTGCAAAATCCTCCAAAAGACAGCCAAAGACATTGGTATGGTATCACACTCTTAACACAGTTCAGTATATAATATATTCACTACAATGTTCAAATATCCCTTGTGCAATAAAGACATTACAGAAAAAACAAATTAAACGGAGCAGTGACATTACATACAAGCGACAACACCTTGCTTTCAACATCCATTGATATTTGTTCACAGTACAATATACTTTCTGGTCAGTACAGGCAGAGGAGCTTGCCTCATGGGGTGGGAGTGTTACTGCCTGCTGGTCCATCTGCCAGGGGTGATGGTACTGTGACTTTGATTCAGAAGAAGAGGATAAGACTCAACTGCGAGTCATTTTACAATGTTTGATTCCATTCAGGACAGAAGTTCACAGAACTAAGTGAACACTGTAACTGTAACTGAGGTAAACATTGTAAAAATATAACTGTTGAAGACAATCCAATTTAATTTGAATAGGCATAGAATTATGTGCTGAATAGTCAGAGTACAGTGGTGTATCTAAGCAGATTGTCCTGTGGGTCATCCCACACCCTTCCCCTTTATTCCATGTCCGGGACAGGCTCACCCAGGAAGTCCATGGCTGCAGATACCTTGATGGCTGAGCCAGAGGATCCGGACTCCACAAACATTTGGGGGATGTCGTTACCAAAGTAGATTTTACTGTTGGCTGAGATGGCCTTGAACTTCATCAGCTGCAGATACTCTGGTGTTAGTTTCATCTGCAGGCGGAGAAAAAATGTTTACTCAATATTGCTAATAGTAAATAAATCTGAGGGGGCACAGTGGCGCAGTCGGTAGCACTGTCTCCTCACAGCTAGAAGGTCCTGCAATTTTGACACTGACGAAGGCCTGCGCGCCGAAACGTGTTTGTCTGTCTGGTATGACTGCTGCTGCGGAGCACTATCTTTATTAATAAAGACTCTTACTCGACTGGAAGTGCGGATTTAATTCTTCTGGAATCTGCACCCAGCACATGCCTGAAACTATATAAAACCTTTTCCCTTGAAGTTAAATCTTCTGCTGCAAACAATAAGAAGTCAGTCAATCGTCCGGCAAATATTACTGTGATTGTAGCCTATCCACATTAGAGAGAAGAGCTCGGTTCCCAAACCTTTTTGGCCATGCACCCCCTGTTACCTCCCGACCTAGCTGACCCCCCACATGGAAATGTAAATTGCATAAGCTAGATAGACATATATTTCCTATATGCATATAAATATGAACCTGAATATGGCATATATATGCAGGATAGGCTATATTGTGCATTATACTTGCCATATATTGACATATGTTCATTTTAAAATAAACACCATAGCACCACCATTAGCCTTTTCATGTCGCGCACCCCCTAGAAGGCGCTCGTGCACCACAAGGGGTGCACACACCACAGTTTGGGAACCACTGAGCTAGATGATCAATTTGGGTAAACTATGTAAGAAGAAAGACATAAGGATTTCTGTGTGTGTTATGATGTGTGACATGTGTCACTGCATCAGTATATTATAATCTCTCACCTTATTGGCATCAGCTACTTTGTGTGCTGTGTAGAATTCTGCATCTGCCCTGGCCTTCTGCCTGGCAAGGAAAGCACCATCTACAAATAGAGACAGTCAGAGATGTTGTCAATTATGAGAAGGAAAAAAAAAAATAGTCTCCATCTGTATGTGTGTCAGTCACAAAGGGCTCTTTTGCAGGGACAGTTTGCTCCCATACTCATGCGCATCATCTTTTTACACTGTGGGCAAAGACTAAGTTGTTTGTGAGCAGGATTTGTCTAATAATTATTGACAGTATGTTTGTCTGTTCCTTTAAAAGTAGGCCGATGACAAACTAGAAAAAGTGCTCCCCAGAGCACAGGTCTCCGCCAGGTCACGTAGGTAATTGTGGGTCCAAGCAATGCTACCAATCAGGATGGAATATGAAAAGTCTAGATCACTTGACTATAGAGACAATGTGTACCGTGCTGTTTGGACAAAATTATAATTAATATAAAAAAATGCTTCATGTTGGTGCTACATTGGGACACTAAAAAGGTGGCATTTGCTCCTCAAAGTAGTGCGAATGTACGATTGTGTGTGCAAAGTTTCTCCGCAATCGGACACTGTGTTCATGATTTGCGGCACTTTGTTCAAAACGGACCACTCCTGCATATTTTTTTGTGTATTTGTGTGAAATTTTGATATAAGTCTTCGCCATGCTTGTCAGCCTGGCGGAGACAACTACCGTATGCTGCTACATGCTTGATGTTTTGAAACAGAAATGTAACAGTGCCTCCCTCAAACTACACCAACAACAAAATGTATATATTTTTAAACATGAGTTAACATACCCCATGAAAGTCTTAATGTCCAAAAGTTTTACTCTGTTACTTTAAATGGGAATTTGATGATCTGTTTTGATCCTAGTTTTTAACACGATGGACGCTAGATCGCCTCGCAACCCGTCTAATGATGGGTTAAGATTTAACCCCGGAGGTCGCCAAACCCGTCAGATGGCGTGTAGTAAGGGTGATATTAGTACCATGCAGCCGAAGCTCAACACTAACTTTCCGTGCAGCCCAGGCTGCTAGACAGCACCCACGTTCTTCCCATCTTGAGGAACAATGCATGCGCCTCCCTGTAAACAGTGATTTCTAATCCCATCGCGCCAGCCATGTTACTGCTTGTGGTGAAACCTGAGACATGTAGATTGCTGTTCGAAAAAGGTTTTGCGCCTCTACTCGTTGTATTGGGCTGTATTTACAGTATTAGAATGGCGCCTATATTGGGGATATTGCTTGCTCCCTGCGGTCATTTCAAATGGCCAGCAGGAGGCGCTGAAAGTGTTAAAGCTGAGATCTCAAAATAATTGTTGACTGAGATCTGACATTTTATTCAGTTGGTAATTGACACAATCAATATAACATGACTAAAATCAGAGTCTACCAACCTTCAATTTGAGAGATCCTTTTCTCCGTCTCCTTTTCCATGACTTTCTGTCCATACTTGATCTCAGCCACTTGGGCCACCTTCTCAGCCTCTATAACAAAGAGAAGAATACAACTTTCAAATGTGGCATAACATAATTATGTTTTCCAGGCCCAGACACATTTTATTGAACAGTGTCTTATTAGTGTCAGATAAGAAAGAATGTAATTTTTTAATTGGTCAAACCACCATCACTGGTCCCCCAAAGGTTGATGATGTTGATCCTTTTTGAGGGAACTTGATTGGCCTGCTTTGTGTGTTTGTGTGTACCGCATAGTGATGATTTGAGCATGGAATGTGATGTATGACGATAAGAGCGGCCCTCACTTCACACGATTGTGATTTTTATATAACATCCAACATGATCTTACTGCGTTTTATATTAAGTTAAAGGGGTTAGGTAGTGGTTTATATTAAGTTAAAGGGGTACATTTCCATTCAACATATTCCCTGTACACCCGAGCTCCTTTGTTGGAGGCCCCTCCAATGCATGCCTTTTGAAGATTACATCATATGGCAGCCAAGTCTGTGATTTTTAATGTTTAGAGCACTTGTGACAAAAAATGTTTGCCAGCCAAGTCTATGGACTTTAGGACAATACAATGTTTGTTTAGAGCACTTTACGTAAATCGTTTGCCAGCCAAGTCTATGGACTTTAATGTTTGTTTAGGGCACTATTTGACAACGTAAGACATCATGGGGACGATTTAATTACAGTAGGCGCACCTGACTTCACACAATTGTGACTTTTTCCCTTTAGTTTACACTAAATCCCTTAGTTAAAAATAGATCTAGAACATATCTCGTGTTGCGTGAGCTTGTAGATCTAGCCTACTATTCAACTAATATTCGCCTGTTTTCTCATAACTGCGGAGCACTACATGTACTGTATATGTTAAACGCCCATCCCTAGTGTGTGTGTGTGTGTGTGTGTGTATTAAGTTAACGTATTGCCAAACATGTGTTTCATCTTCTCTCACCAATCACAGCTTTTATCCTCTCCGTCTCTGCCTCCTTCTCCACAACCTTCTGAGTCTGTGCTGTAATCAGCAACTTGGTCTTCTCACTCTCCCTGTAACACACACACACACGCGCCCTCGTTTATCAACTCGGCGTACGCCAAAATATGGGTGCACCCGGAATCACCGCAATTCGGCATTTACCATTTCCGCTAAACCTTGAACTTGAACGTGTGCCAGGACAAAAATCACGTCAGGTCGGGAGCTGTCGTAGGCTTTGTCCTCACCTGTTTTTCTGTCGTACACAAGCGGAGCATCATTGTCAACTGAACTGCTGACATGCTGTCACAGGCATCTAAACATATGTTTTCACTCCTAAAAGTGTGCAAGCAATTAAAAACAATGTTGCAAGTTAGATGCTTAAGCCATTTAAACAGTGTTTTGCATGAGCGCATGCCAACGGGTTGATTGCAACCCGTTGTTTGCAATCTACAGCCATGTCTTTCTCGCGTTACGTCTCGTATAGCAAGGCAAGCGGGGGAAACTTTTTTATTGGCTTTTTGCATCATGTAACCATGGTTTCCATACGTTGTGTGGTCGTATTGCAGTTCTTCATGTCGCAAAAACGAGGGCGAGGCTTGATTTCATAGGGCGTGCCAGATTGATTTCAGCCGTCACATTTATCACTGCTAGGAATGAAATTAAGGAAGGATCAGCTGTTTGCGATCACTTTATAAATGCCGTGGCGACGTGAGTGTACTACAAAACCTACACTCGAATTTGGGGCAGATTCTACACTCAATTGATAAATGAGGGCCATAGTGTCTGAAGCTATGTGCTATTAATTATATTGCTCTTTAATACAGGGGTTTTCAACTGATTGTGAACCAGAGACCACCACCCTGAGTAAGAGTCAACCTGGGGACCACTGATGTGCTGGTTGGGGTCAGGATATGTGTCCTGAGATTAGTTAAAGGTGGGTTGAGGATTGAGATTGCTTGAATATGCTAGTGGTCCAGAGCTTTAAATAAAAAAAAAGGTTGAGAACCAACCACTGATCTATTCCTCTTACTTTATCCAACCTTCCATGACCTGGCTGATTCTACAAATATAGTTTTCTGAAAAACATTTGTTGCCATGTTGGCAAACAGTGCTCAAACTTTTTCACATAATGGACACCCCAAAGATGTATGTCTTTGGCCTCTACCCCATCTGAATATAACTGTATTTTGTTCCATGGACCACCCAGAAGCAAAGACTTGAGTTAAAAAATTTCAATGAGCCACAAATGGACGGTGGCTGATAGGGATGTTGAAAAATGTTGAAAATCGACTCGATTATCGACTCATGCCTCCCGCGACTCAAAACGTATGAGTCGAAAGAACGTTTTTATTTGTATTATACTTTTTTTGTAATGTAAAACGTTATAAACGTTGCTGTTTCAAATGTTTTCCAAATGGGAGAGGTACGTGTTTGTGCTGTGCTGCTGCGCCTGTCAGTGCCGCTGTGGACCCCATCGTCCAAGGGTGTGTGTGGTATCTTAGCAACACTGAATGATCTGTCCCATTGGTCGTGTGCACGTATCATGAGCCAATGGCTGCAGCTCTGAGCTTCCCAGACCCAGGTTCACATATCATCTACACATGCCGTAAAGTGAGCCGACAGCCACAGGTCTTCTCTGTTCTGAGCGGTGAGCGCTCTTCTCTTCTCGTGAAGAAAGCAGGACAGAGTTGTCAAATAAATCGCGCCGCGGCGCCGTCATTCATACTGTATTTATTCTCCGACATGACATTAAAATACGGAACGTGCGTCCCGTATCAGTTCATTAAGGGGCTCGTGACAGGCTGCAGACACAGAGTTGGGACTACTAGCCGATAGCGCCGCTGCTCCTTCAGTTTAGTTGTTTACAAAATAAAGTAATTTTTTAATTATTGGGATTTGATCATTGATGCAAATTCTAAACATATGGATGCAGCTGCAGAAGTTGTGTTGCTTAAAGGAATGCATAGTTGCGTTCTCCTCAACTGCTGCGCAGCAACAACAAAAATATAAAAATGAGGGGAAAAAAGGGAAAAAAGTCGTTCGACACGTCGATTTTAGGCCTCGATTCGTCGATTGGCCACATATGAGTCGTTTGGCATCCCTAGCTGATACATAAAGCTAGATCTAGCTTTATATCTAGCTGTCTATCTATGCAAAGTAAAGGAATACAAGGCAACGCTTGGCGCAAGGTAAGACAAAGCTTTATTTAACCTACTTGTAGGACTGTCTCTTTTGGAAAACTGCCGCTGTGCAGTTTTGGCCTCATGAAACACTATAGAGATGCACCCACCATGCAACTGTTTTGGTTGTTCAGGCTAATGTAGTCTTGTTGTTGATGATGATGTTGTGCCACCATGCAACTAGTCTTTTGGTTGTTAACACATTCAGGACGGGAAGTTGGGAACACCTTTTGGTGTTTTAAGCATTATGTTATACTTTAGCTATTGAAAAATAGCAGGTCTACAAACTCATAGCGCTATTTTTGAAAAGTCGTGAAAACGTGTGCAAATCTTTGAATATATATTCTTTCACAGCAAATGTTTTTAACTCAAATCTTTGCTTCTTGGGGGGTCCCTGGATCAACATATTTTGAGATGGGTCTGCGGCTACATATATATAATTTTGGGGGTCCTTGACATGAAAAAGGTTGAGCACCACTGACACTTTTTTTTTATATCGGCCTCAGATCTAAATGGGTTTTAGTTTATTCTGAAACTGGCTTTTGATGTGAACATTGTCAATTTGTCATATAGTCATACTTTAATTGACAGCACGATTCCCTTGCATTCCCTTGATACGGCTTACTCTTACAGTTATACAGAGAGCCCAGACGATCACGTGTCTCCCCGATACATGTGATGCCAAGGACGCTTCTTTTCACCAGACAGTGACAAGTTTCGCCAGTAGGACATAATACATAGCGGGGTACATGTTATTCGTCCTAGTTCCACACTGCATTGAACAGGCCTTTCCTCTGCTTTTGTCACGACCCCCCGTTGGGGGAGGTGTGGGAAAGAAATAGGAATTGGCATAACGACCAAATTGGGAAAGAAAAAACAGGAACACAAATGGCATTGAGAATTGAGATAGTTTCATAAGCCAGTGTAGCACAATAATTTATAGTTTGTAAGGGTCTGGTTGGTCCAATAGATTGACCCTTGTTCGATAGGCTGACTGATCAGGTAGTTAATATCCTTTGGTTGCATGCTTTCACATCTTCATTATTGTTTGTACATAATAAGAACAACAATGTAATTCCCATGCACATTTTTATTCCCAGCTGATGAGTGGAATGTTAGTCACAGACAGAATGGGGTAAGAGAATATTCTTTTTCTGGGTACTTACATGATCTCATAGTTCCTGCGAATGCTCTCTGGGATGATGGGCTTTGTGACCCGGACCGCCTGTACACAGAGAGAGTGGGGTAGGGTGTGCCAGACAGACAGATAGAGGTGTTAAGTTATTAATCATCTGTAAAGTAAACTTCTCAGTCTGAGGCATTTATTATCACAATATGAACTCTGTCTATGTTGACCGTTAATGACCCATTCCCCCCAAAATGATGTGTTTTGTTTATTCAAGCTTACCCATGAAAATCCTGGTATAAATTGCACACTGCATATCTCCAAGCATTAATATTGAGATTTACAACTAAAATCTGTGTTCACGCTAACGCCTACTTAAAACAGGTTTGACAAAGGGCACACAACTCAGACGAGGTGTGACAGTACACACCAAAGTACCGGTAGTAGTACAATAGTGTACTGTGCAAAATGAAATAAACAGTATGTCTTATTTTCCTGAACCGATTATATGGCAAAGCCAAGGGTTGCAATTCACAATGATTAAAATATATTGTTTATTCATAAGAAAAGGGGCCTACTTTGTACTAGTGGTACAGCTTGCTATGCTAATGCTGTTCCACCCAGTTTACATTAGCCAGAACTTGCGTTCTGCAATACCTGTATGATAAGACCAGGGGCCATGGATGTTAGATCCTCCTGTAGTGTTTTCTTCAGATTCTCATCGATCACATCTGAGGGGAATAGTAAGATTGAGAGAGTGATTAGTGAATGAAATGAGATAGTGCAAGAGTTTATTCCAATTTAGAATAACTGCTCAGCTGAAATATAGCCTCCATCTAAAGTTCAGCACAGCTAAGTCAACTGTTTTGTTTTGAATTTTCTAAAAAAAACCTGGCATTTGTATTTTGCGTCACTACCAACCCCTAGTTGTTGGTCTTGGCGTGTAGACTGTTTGTTGACAAACACATCTCCTTCGATACACATGGAGTCACCAGCCACTTCTTTTCGCTGGACAGTGATGAGTTTCACAGAGGGTGTAAACACATGCAGAGGAAGATACAATCCCAGTTTAGGGAATGCCCCAATGTGTAGGAGATTCTAGTGCAGCAACAAACAACCACCCACCAACACCAGCAACTGAGTTTGTAGAGCACTTGGCAGAGGAATCGAAATGAGTCTCCATGATGTTGGGCAGGAACTTTAGCCCTGCGCCACCTGGATGCCCCTTAATCACGTGGACTCTAGCGTCCCTATTCTGGGGTGAACATTCAGCGAAAATAGCATATCTATAAGCTCACAACAAAGCCAGCAGTAATCAATAGGAACAGGAGTTCCACCTAAGGAGGACCACCTTATCCCGCCTATATTCTCTCCCAGCACTTCTCTCTTGTATGACTATTTCACGTGGCATCAATCCTACTAGACTTACCAAATAAGCCAATGTAGACCTCCTGTAGCGAGTGTACGCTACAGAATTGATTGAGCTCATGATGCACTTTGTTAAATATCAAGGCTTTGTCATAGTCAGCTGTAAAGTTCTTTACTATGTCGTACACTGAAAAGAAGAGAAACAAATGCTTAGTTAGCGGTAAGTCATAAATCACAGTGCATGGCCATCTTCATTCCTGTTACAAAATGTGATTGGGTTGTGTAATTTGTCTTTCATTGCCCAGACAGCTTCAAATATTGTTTCACAATCATACTGAGCTAATTGCCCATATCGGTAGAATATGATGAATACATAGTTTGATGTTCTTGGCCCTTCACATGGTATATTAGTTTACCTGCTGAAGGAACAAGAAAGTTCACCACTTCTATGCGGTCGAAGTAAATCATCACTCCCCCGCTGAGGAAAGAAAATACATGTCCTTTGTGACACTTTTATTAAAAGCATCATTCAGTATCATAAGTACGTTTTCAGGATGGGTGGTGTGCCCAGTGGCAAAGGGCCATTTACTCTTAACTTAACAATATTACATGAAATGGTAATGATGCGAGTCCTGTTAGTATCACATTTCTAATAACGTTAGTCGACAAAATGGAGAACACCAAGTACTGTAGCTCATTTACGTAGCATAGCAACGTAACAACTAGGCAGACTAGTGTCTCTGCTAACATAAAAATGTGTTGATACTTGAGATGATACTGTTTCTACCAATGGCAGAATGATATTTAGTGATATGGCATGTTTCAATTGTGCACATCTGGCGCGTTATAGTGAAGAAGAAGCACTACCTTGTGCCACATGGTACATTCTTCACCTCATCAGTCTGCAGAGTTGTCTAAAAGATGAAGGGAGTAAGACTAATTCATTAATAATTTTACATTAGTAAATCATTACAAGTTAAAACTGTGATATTTAAATTTGAACGGTTCACAAAATACCTGTGTTCTGTCTCTACTTTAGCTTTCCATTCAGAGGTACAATACTGTATTAAACACAGATTGGAAATCTGCAAAGTGACTTGATGCTGCTTATTTGACTCAGATGAGGGCACAAATTTAACCAAATGGAACATTCTATTTATTCACTCTTCAGAGCTAAATCAACACTGAGGCTGCAGAAGAAAAAACAAATTCTAATGGTGCACTTGCAAAGAATATTCAGTAGAAGGGATACAATTACCAATGTTGTGGGGTGTGACAAGTGACAAGTTTCTGTGCTTGTTAATGAGTTTTGTGATATTTTAAAGCTTTTTAAAATGCCATACCGTCAACTAAATGACACGTGCAATACAAGGAACTGTAATTAATTAGATATCTGGCACACAGATGAACATAGATGACACTGGCACCTCTGTCAGATGACATATAAGTAAATACTATTCAATAAATACTATTAGTAAATGCTATACAGCATTAGAATTGCATTGTTCAGTTAGTACTAGTGAGTGACCTTTTGTTAGTCCAGACAGAGTTCAATGGGACTGCTAGAACCCAATCAGACTGACCTGAACAGATTTATAAATGGTGATAAAGGGAAGCATCAAGTGAAAGCCAGGTCCACTGGTGACTGTCAGGAGAGCTCCTCCCCTATATATGAGAGAGAGAGAGAGAGAGAGAGAGAGAGAGAGAGAGAGAGAGAGAGAGAGAGAGAGAGAGACACACACACACACACACACACTTTCAAATGTGGCAGGGAACACACAGAGAAACAATGTGGATGGCCATGTTGACAGCATTGCCATATGGTTTGTTTTGTGGGAACATTTCATTGTGATATCCCATCTGTTCTGTGATTTACTCCACTGCACTGGTTGTCAACATGGGCTCCAGGAGACCCCAGGGGTCCTTTAGGGAGTTCCAGACCTAGGGTGATTGATAGTTAGGAACCACATGGACCTTTATGGGTCTGGAACTCTGAGAGTGTACAAGGAAGCAGATGGACCCTTACACTCTCAGAGTAAAAAATAAAGTAATACTAAGGATAATAGATCAGGGTCCCAGAGATAAAATTTGTATCAAATTGGGGTCTGTGACCTAATCAAATTAGCGGTCCTTGAAATGAAAATGATTGAGAATCACTGATGTTTACTGGATGTAGTGCATCATAGCTTTGGGGCAGATGTTCCTTATAGTCTACTCACCAATTGGTATTGTTATTGTATTTTATATAGTTTATTAGTCACCTTGATTGAAATTTGTATTCACAGTATGGAACATACTTCAAACGAAAAGTACAGGGTAAAACCAGAAAAAGCCCAAGACTTGTTTACATCAGGCATTGCATCGTCCATTTTCAATTCGTCAGAATATTTAAAGACGGACAAATATACACTGATCTTCTATGCAAAAAGAAATCATATATACAGTAAAAAAAAAGTAAATAAAAAAAGAAATCACACCCGTGTGAACTGAGTGGTGCAACTTCCCTCTCCCCCTCCTCTCTCTCTCTCTCTCTCATTAGCAGGCAACAGTGCAGCACTATCTCCCTCTCTGTTTCTGGCAAACAGCGCACCTACTGGTACTAATAGTCATTCTCGTGCTCATGGCCACATAGGCGGCTCATGGCCACATAGGCGGGTGAACACGGACATTGCTGGTTGTAGGAGTGGTTGCACCACTCAAAAAAAGAGGGGGTGGACTTTTTTACAGTTTCGAATTGCAGCTGCCCGTAAGTGCTCTTTGAGAGCGGTTTTGAAGGAGTCTAGGGATTCACATTTCTCAATGGCTGTTGGTAGGGCCTTCCACATTTTAGGACCGAAATTAATTTAACCCCTCGTTGGTAACATGAAACATGATTTGTCGAACTCCCTCTGGTGTTGTGAGCAGCAACTTTGCAGCAACTTTGTTGACATTAAGGCAGATATGTCTCATCGCAAGACAGAACTTGTCATCATTGAAGGCAATCTCAATGCAGTGAGATATCGGAATGAGATTCTGGATCCAACTGTGATCCCAAATCTTCAGAATTTGGGACCTATCGCCATCCTCCAGGATGACAACGCTCGCCCCCACAGAGCAAGGATCATCACAGAGTAGGCCTACCTCGGAGCGGAGAGGATGGAATGGCGTACCGTGAGTCCAGTCCTCAACCCAATTGAACAGTTGTAGGATCAGCTTGAGCGTGCTGTACGTGGAGTGACCAATAGAACGCATGTTGGCTGACTTGCAACAAATCCTGGTTGAGGGATGGGATGCCATCCCACAGCAAAATGTGGTTAGGTTGTTGACCAGCATTAGGAGGACGTGCCAAGTGATGTGGCTGTGCATGGATCTTCCAGAAGCTATTTGAGTTCCCTCAGGCTCCATCTTGCGCCACCCTTATCCCTTATCCCTAAACTTATTTGCCATTCACTATTTTGAAAAACATTTTAAAATAGTTCAACTAGCCGATCTACATCGAGACATTGTGAGCTTGTAGATCAGCTATTTCAACTATTTTAAAAGGTTTTATAAAATAGTAAAAAATGGGAAATTAGTTTAGGGATAAGGGTTAAGGGGTGGCGCAAGATATAGCCCTGAGTACTAAAATTAATAGTGCAAAAATGGCCAATATGTGTTGTTTTTTCCTTAATACTGTGGGAGAGTGCAATCATCCAATCCGTTAAACAACTCAAAACAAGGCTGAATACAAACCATTTGCTGTTTTGGCACATTTTTGGAGGCGCCAAACACGCGTTTAGCTGTTCGTGGAATAATGAATCAGGCATTATGCCCTTACAAGCTGTACCTCGTTGTAAAGGTGACTAATCAATAAATCAATGATAAAAAATACAATATCAATATATTATTAAAGGGGGGGAATAATCTACAAAGGTTAACTTTCCTAAGTTTGTGTGAGGAGTTTAGTTGTACTATTGTACAGTTGCACTGTTTAGTCGTTTACCTTGAAGGCATTGCATGAGGCCTGAAGAAAACCTTTGAAGCTTTTCTCTCACCTGTAATAAACTCCTGTGTGTCCCTCCTCGATCTTGTGGACTGAAGCCAAAAGTGCTGCACCTGCTGCAGCTGCGATGATTGAGATAATGGCACCCCACTGTGCCATCCTGATGACATTTCAGAAGACAAAAAATGTTATGAAGAGCTCATATCATAGTTTATTACAAACTAATCAATGTAATTAATTATTTAAAAAAAGTAAAAAATGTTAGTAAAGAGTGGTACTCAAAAATAGCAGATATACAAGCAAAAAGGTTACAGCGTGTCACTTCAAGCCACACACATCTGCTATGAAATATCTTGACAATTTTTTCTTCTGGGGTCCTTTTCAAGAACTACTGATTTAGAAGGCATTTGTAGAATCGGCTTCAGGTAATATATATATTATATGTGTTAATATAACAATAAATAAAAGTGTCTATGCATGGCATTCTTTGTGGTCCTTACAGGACAACTTTAGTTTTTTTCAACCAAGGTTCATGTTTTAGGTTGTTATTAGAGAAAGTAAAAGGTGAGTGTAATTGCTTTTTCATTTGCTGCTTTCTTTCGTTTTAGGGATTTTAGCTGTTTTTGACAGAGGGGCGGGGGCATTCCAGCACGGGACTAAATATGTATTTCTTTACAAAATTGTATGAAACAGAAAGGTCCTGACTGATTGTATTAAACGACGATAAACTCCCCAACATTGCCCCTGTACGGACAGCTTAGATTGTCCTCTTTGTCTCTGTCAAAACAAATCCTCTATTGAGATGTTATCAGCAACTTTCTGTCAATAAACTGAGTCGAGTGATGCACAGTATAGGATACTTCATGCATGCCCAGTGATGCACGAAGACAAGTAGGCCTACTCACATTTTTTACTTAAATAAAAGTATCAACACTGCAATGTATACTATAAGTACCAAAAGTAAAAGTACCAATTTCACAGGTTTCAATTTCAAATGTATAAAAATATTTAGAAAATAGCAGCTATACAAGCTTACAACACGTTATGAGCTTGTAGATTGGCAAAAAAAAAAGTAGTAACAAATGTTTTCAAATAATTGTATTGTAGTGGAGTAAAAGTACAATATTTCTTAGAAGTGAAAGTATTGAAATTGGGAAATACTCCACTAAAGTAAAAGAAATACATCAAAATTGAACTTATGTACAGTAGGCCTACTTGAATAATACATGCCTGTCATCACTGGACCAGGGTTAGGCTACACGAACACAGAAGAATCATGATCATGAGTTTAGAAAGTTTCTCATAACATGTCATCTGTTTTTTTCTTCTCCCAAACAAAGCCTTGGCAGAAACAAAGAGGACAATCAAAGCTGTCCTTACAGGTTTGTCCAAATAGAAGCTAGAAATGGAATCATCCATAGCTAAGCACCCGGACCCGTACAGCACAGGTGAAGTATTGGTGATTGATTCCGATCTGTTTCATGAATGGGATGTCAATATAGGGTGTATAGCAAGTATTTAAGCTTTGAGACCCACGCCACCAGTGGGCATCAATGCTCACTAGTTTATCGCCTTTGAACGGGCTTAGCCAGGCATGAGAGTGAGTGACCTTCTTCTCACAACTTTAAGAGGATTGGCCCACCAGAGTGTGTCCTTATCTCTCTAGTCCTCGTTCAATGTTTGGAGAACACACAGAAATTAAGCGGCCAAAAACACATGCTTCAATTTTCATTTTCACTGCTGCAACAGTGTGCGATATGGCACTATTTTTTTTTTTTAACTTACAGTACATGTCAAATACTGTTATTTATTTGACTGGGAACATCTATAATAATATTAATACTGATTTGATGTGTGTACCACTACCAGGCCGGGTAGTAGTATATATGTTTCTCTTTCTCTTACTAGAGTTAGCTATGGCATTCAGGCAGCTAAACTGACAGTCAGGGCAACACTTGCGGCAAAGTTGGAAAACATCCTTGTACACCTTGCCTTCGATGGTCAAACAAACGTGATATTTAACTGCATGCAGCCTAAATGATTCGTTACAATTTACAAAAACAGTAATATTTTCGGTCAGTCGACCTACCTGTGTTTTCTTCAGACGCCTCACACGACGGATAAATAAAGCAAACAGCCTCTAGTGAACGGTTAACTTCCGCGTTTTGCGCCCTACGTCACCACCAGGCCAACGTAAACGCTATGCGTAAACGTGCTTGCTGCTTGGACGCAAAAAAGGGGTCAAATCAGCCCTCAACGGCTTCTCACAGAAATATGGGGAGGGGATGGGTATGGGGAAAAAGATACTCATGGAAAGGCTATATTATTATTTTTACCTATATTGACAACTACCGTGAACCGACTTCACTGTAGTAGTCTTTTCATAAATTATATTTGTACTGGCTGTCTGCTGTCGTGAAAGTTTATAGTTAGAGAAATTCAGTTAAAACACCAAAGTAGTAATAGGCTAGTTGTTAATTGTGAATTAGCAAAATGGACATTTGTACCGAATGTTTCCTTTATCCTCGTGTTGCTCTCCTGTTTTCGCCGAAGTTTTTATACGTCCCGTTGTCCTTCAAGTTCCACAGGCTACAGGCTGCCGTCTGCCGTCAAGACGTGCGAGATCGGGTAGGAGAAACGGGGCCGCGGCTTGGACGCCTTTGGTTCATGTATCCCCTATTCTCACCGCCAGATGGCGACAAAGACCAGCTTAGAGTTAGACAAAGGTTTGGGTAGCCTCGGAAGCCCAGGCGTTTTTATGGTGTGGGCAGCAGGGAGACTTTTCCCCCTGTGCATCATCATTAGTCTGTCTCGATTTCAGAATAACATAAAATAAAAAAAAGATCAGTCAGCAATTAACAGTGACCCTACTTTACCACCCAGCAGATTTGTAATCAATTTATCTGCAGCTCTATAATAGGATGACTTTATACACTTTCTAAGAGGGAAATACATTCTCAAATTAAAATGAATAAATAAACAGCATTATCATTAAATGGTTTTCCACTTCATATATATTCAGTCACCAACAAGCTTTGGATCTGTACACAGCTAAAGGTCGTGCCACTAAATTGACTGCAGTGCTTTATTTTTAGACCTTGGTCTCTTGAGAAATCTACTGAGGGCCACAGCTAACCCCTAGGTGCTGCAGTGGCAGCTCTACGCCGTGCATTTTAAACAGGGGAGGGCAAAAAGGGAACAACAGAGCTAGGGAAAAGAAGTTTGTCAGAGTTCATTAAGTATCAAGGGAACATCGCTGGAACTGGCAGCGTAAGCCGCGCTGGGGCCCTGGTGCCATTAATCACGACTGACAAGAAACCAGGGGCCGAGGGAGCGGAGAGGAGGGTGGAGGTGGAGGGATGTGGGGAGGAGGGGGAGCGAGGAGAGAACTCTGCCAGAGTCTCTGTTAGTGATTATAAACCAGGGGTCCACACACGGCTATGGGTGTTGAAGGTATACTGTATACCACACCACATCCACAGCACTGTAAAGTTCAGGTACTACAGTTCACACAACTGTATGCTGCCTTCCCCAGCATGTAATGTAATGGAAGCACATGGTCCAAAGACAAAGCCACTAGCTAATAGACCACTCCCTGACTGCAGCAACTGACAGAAAGGCCACATGGAAATTGTGGCCAAGAAAACGTGACATAGTGGCATAATTCTCCAAAGAATTTAATATCTTGTTGTGAGAAAGTAAGAAGATAAGCCTATACTGTAACTGTACTCTCTCTCTCAATTATCTCTCTCTCTCTCTCTCTCTCTCTCTCTCTCTCTCTCATTGCTCTCTAACATTTATATGAGCACTGCCTCTGGCTTAATAGCATGCAGGAGAGTGGAAGTGCGCTGTAACAGAGTGTCGCCCATATATCTCTGTCTGCCTTGCGTTATTTTCTCTGCGCCCCAGAGCTCTCGTGCTAGCAATCCCTTCCCCGCAATGCTGCCACCCTGAAAGAAGAAATAAATAGGAGAGAGAAGACAGAGAGAGAAGAAATGAATGGGAAAGTGAGAGAGTGACAGAGGCAAAAAGGGAAAGAGAGGAGAGAGAGAGAGAAGGGGGAGGGGATGGGGGAGGAGTGGAGCTCGTGACTCGTGAAGATGGAGGCCTCTGTTAAGTGCTGTGCTTGAAAGCCCGTCCGGCCTCATTAGCTGTCAGTTGTAACAATAGTGAACTGGCAGCAAAGACTGCTCCCAGTCTCCCGGCCATAAATCACTGGCTGACAGCACCCTGACAGGGCTGGGAACCAGCACACATGCAATCCTTGCTACCTCTCTCTCTCTCTCTCTCTCTCTCCCCCTCCCTGCTCTCTTTTTTCCTCCCTCTCTTTTTCTCCTTTCTTCCATTCTCTTTCCACTGCCCCTCCCTCTCTCTCGTTCTCTCGTTCTCTCTCTCTCGCTCTCTGTCTCCCACAAAACACACACACACACACACACACACACGCACACGCACATGCACGCGTCGTGCACGCACACACACACACACACACACACACACACACACACACACACACACACACACACACACACACACACACACACACACACACACACACACACACACACACACACACACACACACACACACACACACAAAGCACATTGTAATACCTCAGCAGTCAGCCTGGTACACATTGGACTCATATGAACACTCTCACTGACACTCTCACCTGTCTATTACAGCACTTTTTGGAGTCTCATACAGGACTTCATCAAACGGGGGTTTGGAAATGTCTGTTTTACTTCAGTGGCGTTGAGTGTGTGTGTGTGTGTGTGTGTGTGTGTGTGTGTGTGTGTGTGTGTGTGTGTGTGCGCACACATGTGCGTGTGTGCATGCGTGCATGCGTGTGTGTGTGTGTGTGTGTGTGTGTGTGTGTGTGCGTGCACATAATTTATGTGTGTGTGTGTGTGTACTACATGTATTACCATTTATTGCACTGTGGCTTTGATCTCAAAGGCCGCTGTTTCTAATGTTGTGAATGTCTGAATTGAAGTTTACATTGTACTTGCTGTCATTGTAAATTGCTCTGGATTAGAGCATCAGTGAAATCTACAGGTACATGTGTATGCGCCTGCGCAAGATAGTTCTGCTCCATCTGTCTGTGAGGTTTGGCAGGGGTTGCTGCGGCACTTGTCTGCCTGCGTTCGTTATAGTGACACGCGCGCGCATGTGTGTATGTGTGTGTGTGTGTGTGCACACGCGCGTGTGTGTGAGACACGACCGGCAAGGAAGGAAGTGAAAGAAGGCAGGCCTGTGAGTCATTAATCACAGTGATCTGACACACAAACGCGCACAATATGCCAACACACATTTAGAGCCATGGTGCACACACGCACGCACGCACGCACACACACACACACACACACACACACACACACACACACACACACACACACACACACACACACACACACACACACACACACACACACACACACACACACACAGTGCTGAGCTTATAGCTGGGATGAAGTGAACTGAATCCACACATACACAAAGACACAGAGACATATGCACACACTCACAGAGGAGTGTAGAGTATGTATATACGTATATGTAAACATACAGTGAGCTCATCACTGGGCTAGACGCCTGACAATGTGCTGACGCATCACTTCACACAGAGACTGCACCCTGCTCTTCTGTCCTAGAGCATAGAGGTATAATGTATACCTGCCCACAACAACAACGTGCTCTAACTGGAAGCTTTTGGTCTGGACATGCATGGGTTCAGTCCAAAAAGGATAACTGCAATTTATGATTGAGAAAGGTGTTTCAATTTAGTTCCTATAAATAATGTGGAACATCTGATTGGCGCAGGTTCGGATAGAATAAAACAATTCTAATCATTTTCTGATAATAAATAGCCAGCAAACAGATTGAACTTCAGAAGCTGAGAAACGACTCATCCCATTCCTTTAGTAGTAGTCAGGAGGTCCTACATAATATGTCAAGCTCTAACCAAACAGAATAAATCACATAGTTCTCTCCTCTCCTCCTCTCCACTGTCCTTGCCTTGCCCTATGCCTGGCCCTGTCTTCCCTCCTCTCTCCACCCTTCCCCACTGTTATCCGCTATCATTAGTGTCTGAAGAGTCTAGGATGTCCTTTTCTCAACGCTGACTCCCGGACGACACCCCAGTGCAGAGTTACACAATGCTCTCTCTCTCTCTCTCTCTCTCTCTCTCTCTCTCTGTCTCTGTCCAGCACTACATTAATCTTCCTGCTCGTTGAAGAAATCTCCATTTAACATCTTCCTCATGGGTGTCCGCCTGCTTTTTCTTCACTTTCAGATTTATGAGCGGACAGTTTGTGTGTGTGTGTGTGTGTGTGTGTGTGTGTGTGTGTGTGTGTGTGTGTGTGCGCGTGCGTGCGTGTGTTTGTGATGTAAGCGTTTATGCATGTAAGTGTGTGTGTGTGTGTGTGAGTGTCTGTGTGCATACATAGGAGTGCATGTGCATACATACAGTATGCATGCCGGCGCATACCCATGTGTGGGTGGAGAGGGTAATTGGTCCTGTGAATATGCTCATGTCTATTTGGCCAAGCAAAGCCGCTGTGTACATACATACAGTACATACATACAGTACAGTGGTGTGGGGGTGTGGGAACATATCACTGTGGACTTTAGTGGAAGAATGAGAAAATTGCAGACAGATAGATCTTAATGATTGTGCTGAAGGAAGAGGCAGCGGAACGAAACAGCTGCCAGTGAACCATCTGGACCTGCCTGGTGGACCACTGGGTTTTGTACTGGGACTTTCCATCAGACCTGGGTGGGTCAAAGCGTAAACGTGTGCAAATTAGGAGTGTCTCCCCAATATGACTTGAGGGACCTTGTTAAATGAATGATATAGCGTTTATTTGCAAATAAATAGTTCCTTGTCGAGAAATCAACATGTTTAGTAAACCTTTGCCCTAATGTGGAAGAAGTTGTCCTTTCTTGAGGGAGAGACGTTAACTCCTGTCCTTCGGCTGAGAGCACTTAAACAGACTGTAATGTTTAGACATTAGGAACGTTGAATGATGCATGGTCATTGTTTCCTGTCATAAAGTGATGTACAGCTCTTGTGAACTGAGCTCTTCAAATACATTTTGATATTTGTTTCATGCAGTGCTTGATTGGAAACTGTCAGTTATCCCTGTCATTCAATAAACGCAAAATATCAAGTAAGTAATATGAAATAATATTATATCAGAACATCATTTCCAAGTTTCACCGGTTACAAGTTTATATTCTGTTTTATTCCATATTACATCAGGGCATGTTTTCATGCCCAAAATAATTATATTATTCTGTTATTTATGACAGGGACGTGCTGAACATCAATTACTGCTGTAATGAAAGGAATATTGCTTATTCCTGCGGTTTGCTGCGAGGCATATTGGCAAGTGACAAATGGAAGCCTAAATACCTTGCGACAGTTGTTTGATTTATGGAGGATGTGACATCAATCACATCATTGGCGTTGCATAATAGCACAGAAAATATAAAACCAGCTCAGGAAAAACTCCTCCCTGGGGGCCACGTTGTTGATTTCTGAGAGCGAAGGGCAAAAGTTTATGGGGGGAGTGGAGGGAGGGCAGGGGGGGCGGGGAGGAATTATTTACTCACTAGGCTCCTGTCTCTTCTCTATCCCTCCTGAAGACTCCATGTCCTGTTGGACTTATACACACTCACCACAAATCCCTTTCCTCCCTCTGCACCACCCTGCCACACCATCACAGACACACCCCCCCCCCCCCACACACACACACACACACACACACACACACACACACACACACACACACACACACACACACACACACACACACACACACACACACACACGGATACACGCTCAATTACACACACGGATACACTTACATGCATGCACAGACATGCATTCATATACAGTACATGCATCCACACGGCACACGCATGTGCAAATGTGCGCACACACACACACACACACACACACACACACACACACACACACGCGTGCGCACACCTTCTAACCTCACTGTGGCCTCACACACCAGGCCTGCCATAAATCAATGGGCAGGATCGTGTCTGCCAGTTAGACTAAACAAGAGCATTTGTGAGGATTTGCGCTCGCCCATTAATCATCTTGACAGCTTGAAAAACACATTTCCCCTTTAATGACTGTATTTGGATAATCAGCCCTGTTTTCCTTCCCACCCCTCTCCCTTTCCCTTTAGCTCTCCCTCACTCCTTTTCTCTCCCTCTCCCCCTCCCTCTTTTACACTCCACTTTTTTCAACCTGGAGCTGGTAAGTCACTACAGAGGAGCGGGGAGGAGTCAGAGGATGAAAGGGGGCGTGGTCTCAGTTTCTAGTCAAAAATGATCATGCTGCTGCTGTTTATTTTCTTTTTTTGTCCTTGCTCAACAAACCGCAAGGCCTCCCATAATGTCAACTTGTGTATGTGAACGCACACCCCCATCGTGCTGCTAAATTAAATACATGTAACTCATGGATGGGCATGAAATGCTAACATAAAACACACACACCTCACGTCTTGTCTGTATGAAGTCTGTTGAGAGTTGTTGGGACAGTTGCAGTCAAGTGACGCAGTGTTGATGTGGAAGGTGGGCAAATTCAGCACAACAAATTTTAATCTATAACTACAAAAGTGTACAAATGTACAATCTCTGAGTTACAGTCCAGCTGCAATGGCTTTTTTGCAACCTTTATTGTGAAATGTCCTTTTAAAACAGAAGCTGTGTGTCTGAGGCCAATCACAGTCTCAACCAACCATCCCACCCTTTGGGTTATGGGATCTATTGACTACAATGCCTTGTGTCAACGCTCGTGAACCACAAGGCAGAGAGCGACGATAGGCAGTTAAGTGCGAAGTACGTTTATGTAACTGCATTGGCTATTTCTCACCTCAAATGTTTTCAGTCATTTAGTTAAGTGTACTGTTTAAGTTTAAAATGTACCGGTACGTTTGTAATGCACCGTTCGGCTATTATCTTGAATTAGATTCAGAACAGCATCAAATCAGATGTACAGTGTATGTGGAGGAGCGCTGTGGCTGTGGGAATCACACAAGTGAAGGAAATGACTCATGATTATTCATCAGGGACTGTTGATGTAATAATCACACATTACGTTTTTTGTTTAACAGGAAGCAAATAAAATTGGACTAAACTTTTAGGAACTTGATATAAACCATCCCATTAAACCATGTGAATTCACATTATCATGTGTCTTCTGCAGACCGGTCTGGCCCCAAGCGCTGGGTGGGAGTTTGGGGGAGAGTCAACCACAGTGACCTGAGCACAAGGAGCCAGCTTAGGTGGTTCGGGCATCTGGTTAGGATGCCTGTCTCCCTAGGGAGGTCCTCAATGCACGTCCCCCTGGGAAGAGACCCCGGGACAGACCAAGGGAACACCTCGGGATCCCCCAGGAGGAAATTACTAATGTTGCTCTGGAGAGGGAAGTCTGGAGCTTTCTGGTGGAGCTGTTGCCCCTGCGACCCGACTACGAATAAGCGGTTGGAGATGGATGGATGGACACAAACTAAAAAACAATTTTTGCATCAATTTGTATATATCCAATATATCTCCAAATATAGGTTTTTTTGTGTAAAAAAAACGCTTCTCGTTTTAGCTGGGACATTCTGGATTTTACTGTGATCCATCTCTGTCTGTATGTCTGTTTATTTGTCTGCCTGCCTGCCCGCCTGCCTGTCTGTATGTGTGTGTCTAATCTGGCAGAAACTCAGGGTGTATTATTAAAGTTATTGTGATGGAATCAGGCCACTGTCACTTTGGTCCAGCTGTGTCCAGGGAGTCGTGCCCTGAGCTGTCAGCACAAAGCACAAGTCAGACATGGGAACTGGGTCTGAGAGACGGAAAGGGGTAAGGGTGACGGACAATGAAATAAAAGACTAGAGAGAGAGAAGCAGACAACACACAACCTCAAACAGCGGTACAGGGAAGGGATTTCATGTCAGGGTTGATGTTTTACCTGAATGCTTTGGCACCAGCGTTCTTCACCGATGCGTGAGAGAAAAAAAGTGAGAGAGTTGTTTCAGAATGTAGTTAGTTGGTCCATTTTATAATGGGCTATAGATAGTCCTACGAGTACCACATGAGATTTGAGCTCGTACTTAATGAAAACGATTTAAAGAATGTAAAAAATGTCAAGCCTAGTTTAAAGCATTTAAGGGCCTGCATACAATGTTGGTCCCATATGACTTATGTTTATAATTTACTAGAAATGTATAGACATTTGGTTTTGGGTATGCATCTGTCCTGGCCCTATAGGCGTTACTACATGTTGATGGAAGGGGATGAAATAATGTTTGGACAATGGTAAGACTACTTCCTTAGAACTATATGCATTGCTTTTACTCCTTTACTTACAGAAACACTGATGAACTTTCATTGGATCTTTAGATTAATTCTGGATATTTGCAGTGGTTTGAATGTATGTTTGATGCATTTGTGTGTGTACGTGTGCAGGCTATATATGCACGCATTGATTTATGCTTGTATGCATCTGTGTGTGCAGTGCAAGGCCAGTCAGTCAGTGTGCCATGCTCTGACAGTGTGTTGACATGTGGAATTATCTCTGTGTTTGAACAGTTGTGAGACGACAATGCCTTCATCTGAAACACACCCTCTGGATGAGTGATCGTGGCACACAGACACCAAACACTGTTTGGTCTGCTGGCAGCGCAAGTCACACAACGGCATGAATCACTCACTGTCACAAAAAGTTGCCAAACATCTCATCTGTCAAGTGACTGAGGAAAGAGAGGGATATTATTATGTCTATGATTGTTAACCCTAGAAGGGATAGCTAATGTTCAGAGATTACTTTGAACCCAAGTGCTTCTCCTAGCTTAAGGCTGCCAGCAGCTCCCTCTCCATGCACTTTCCTACTGTTGGTGCTGATAAAAAAATGAGGGGAGTTTATTACCTTGAATCCTTTTTTTATTTCTCACTTGGTAACCCAGTAGTGCAGAAATAGTGTGGGAGATATCTGGTGGGTTGCAGAATCGTGTACAGCAATTAGAATGGCAATATGGGCAAAATAAAGTAAAAAACAGATACTTTTATTTAGATGTAAAATTTTAAACATACGGCATTGAGAATTGATCTTTTTGTTTTGTTATGCATTTGTTTATTTACTTGTAAGAGTGTGGCTTTGGCATGCCTTGAAAAACAGACAAGCAAATTGAAGATCTGCCCGTCCGTTCTCACGTTCTCATGCTAACAAACAAAAAGACAAACAGGACCCATTACAATAACCTGCCATGCATCACTGTGGGTAGGGGAAAACATGAGTTTGCCTGACAAAGACCTCAAAATATGTTGCTTGTTTGTCCTGGGTGTACAGAATAAAAAATGGGTATTTGCAAAAAAACTAAAACAACAGAAAAACATGTTTTCTTTATACTGTTTCTGGCCTGGCACGAGCACCTCTGTTGCCCTCACTATGTCCAATTGATGAAGCCTTGAAAAACATTGAGGCAGAGATTACGTTTTCACCCACGCTGCTGGACCAATCGGCTTGAAACTTTACACATGATTACACCAATAGGGGGCACCACAAATGCTAAATATCACTGATTGTGGCTTTTCACCAAATTAGGTACAAATGATCTTGTGACAATGACAGTCAAACTGGATTTTGATATTCCATACTATTTGCCTATTATTGATTCACAAATTGAACACAACCCCAATTCTTTATCGCATGTTGAGGGGCTCTATAGAGCACACCTGCAAAGGTGCGTTCATATCTGTCCTTAGGGGCTGCCACAAATGTTCAGCGTACACATCATATAATAATATAATATTATAATATTATAATAATATTATTAAACATGTTAGAATCGAATGTTGCAAGTTCATTTGAGCTCTAGCTCTAGCTTGCTTTCACAAAACATATTGGGAGCTGGTCAGGTATAACCTTAATTCAATTTCTTCATATAATGCAGCATTCCATGGCTCTGTTTCAAGGCTCTGCTGGTTTTCAAACCAAGTGGTTCTGGAGGCGAGCATTCGAACCCCTAACAAGCAGAAATATATTTCAACACAATTCATTGTCTAGTTCAGTTTTTCCTCAACCAGTCGGTCATGATCTAAAAGTGATGCTCTAACAGTGTGCAAAGGACCTGACGGAGGAATATTTTTTATTTAAACCAGCTGAGAACAAATCATGTAGTGTACGGCCCTCTTGATGGCTCAGCAAGCTTAGTGCAACCATTTATCATCCCCTCCCAATCTTTCCAGTTTCTCTTCACTGTACATTCTTTAATAAATAACGCAGAATTTATGATTAGAGTGAGATAGCTCCAAATTGTTATACATTGTGCATGACAAATGTTAAAGGAGAATTCCATGCTAGAATGCTTTCTTATCTTTCTTTGTAGTTGTTATGTCCCCACCAAAGAGGTCCAGGTGTTTTTTTGTGCAAAAACTCCTTATTGGCTATTTTCCCCATAAGCCCTCAATGAATTGCATTGCATTGCATGGGAATTGAATGGGGCTATGGGGTGTTATGCTAGTTCGCTTATTTCCATCGAAAGAAGTAGCAAAGTGTGCTGCTTGGGATATTATTTACATTATGAAGAGAGGATATATACAAAGAAATTATAATTTTGAGCGATGGAAATAAGCAAATTAGCACAACACCCCATAGCCCCATTCAATTCCCATTCAATTCAATGCAATTCATTTAGGGCTTATGGTAGGGGAAACAGCCAATAAGGAGCTTTTGCACAAAATAACACCTGGACCTCTTTGGTGGGGACGTAACAACTACAAAGAAATGTAAGAAAGCCTTTTAGTATGGAATTCTCCTTTAATGTAGACAACTAAGCTCTGAACAATCAAATCCAGAGTGTTAATTTAACTGTGAAAGGGTCCATAAGGGTCATCTTTTACACTTTCAGAGTGTGTGGTGTTCTGGAAGGAGAGTTGCCTTTGAATACTTTGTAACTTGGATTCTCAACCAGTCTTCCCATATACAGTTCTTCCCCCGCTTCTCTCTTCATCTGTCCTCACTGTAAATCACAAAACCTAAATTCCTTGGAAATAAAATGTCTCTTAAAATAAGGCACCATCTATCACAGAGTCTTCACACTGCGAGGACTCTCCCAGTTTGGATGCCTATCCAAGAGAGACAGGCAGGCAAACCATAATGGTTAAGTGAGTACATTACGACCACAGGCCGTCCCAGACTGCAGGAACCTAATCCCATGGTGTCAGTCAGGGCACGAATGGCAAGCATCATGGCCGGCGCTCTTTCCTCGGCCAAGGCACGTTCGTTTCCGAGGCGCCCGTGACTTCTCAGAGCACAGCGATCTCTCCAGCAAAGCTACAAATGGAATCCAGCTGGAAAAGCTGGTCAGGGTGCTATTAGCAGCAAGACGTACTGTAATTTGGAATGTTAGCTCCTCCACCAGTGGTAAGGGAGGTTAGGTCTATTAACAGTGCACACAGGCTGACCTGAAACGTGGGAGAGAGGAAGGCAGTACTGCTGGGGCAGTTTTTCCACATTAGGACCAAGTGGGTACTTGCCAATGTCAGGGGAGGGCCAGCTGAAACATAGATCCAAAGCTGTAATTGTTTAGTGAGGATTATAGGCCACCTCACAAATCACCTGTGCTAATAAAGATTAAATATCTGACCCTGAACATTTTAACTACATTGATGCAAGTTACTAGGTTTGATTTCCAGATAGGAAATAGGCTTTTTAAACGGAATCAAAACCCAAGACATATCTAGTTAAGACCCACTGACACTAACATTGAATTGCTTATGATCAGTAGAACAAACTACAGTTCTTGGAACTTATACAGACTTAAAATGTCTCCCCGGTGGCAGAAACAACAAGCCACAGTAGGATGATCACAAGAACACGGTTGTAACTAAATTGGCTTTGGGGCTGTGCTTCAAGAACAAACAGACACTGTTTCTTCTTTTTCTTACACACACCAGTGTAGTCAACATGACAGCCATTACAACCAACCTGGAAGTCTTTTATATCACTCTGGTTTGTTTTCTCCACTATAGCATTACAGTTAGCTTGAATGTGGGTTTTGAGTGAAAGAGAGAGGGGGGAAATGAGGCATGTGAAGAGTCAGGCACAGTGTGTTTATATGTGAGAAATAAAGCAGCCGGGGCTGTGAAGCAGCCCTGATGAGGGATGGGTCCAGGGCAGGCCATCTGGGTTGCTTTAACACTGCGGTCACTGTTGGATGCCGAGGGCTCTGCATTGTGTCGCCATGTTAAACACTGAGGTGGTCGCCATGGTGCCGAGGTTAATGTTTTGTTTCCGAGAGAGATGGAGAGGGAGAGAGAAAGACAGGGGGAAAGAAATAGATATAATCTCCAATGTTAAACCCCCCCACCCAAAAACAAAATCCACCGCTGTCTCTTTCTCTGTCTCTCTCTCCCTCTCTTTCTCTCCCTCTCTCTCTTGTCCCCTTTTCTGGTCCTAGCTGTCAGTGTGTGTGGAGAGTCGGGGTAGAGCTGGCGTCTAATTGAAGAGCAGCTCCACACCCTGTCCTCATTAATCACCGGAGCTGTCGACTGGCTGCCCAGGACCCCACTGTGGCAGTCTGCACTGCTCTTACAGACAGTGTTAGAACACATTAGTACACACCACCACCAACACAAATACCACATTCAGTAACAGCAACACCAATACTACTGCCAATACTATTGTCACCGTCGCTACCTCTGCTCTCAGACACACTAACACAGACAGCCAAGATAATAGTTCTCACTGCCACCATTAGATCCCACTAACATCAATCCCCACAGGCACCACAAATAAGGAAGACAAGTCTACTAAAAGTTCAAAGCAGATATTTCTTAATTTTACTCAATTATTTAAATATAGTATAATATACTACATGGTAAAGTCAGACAGTATTAGTATTACCTTAAGTACCTTTACAACATAATGAGCAGTGTTAACGTATGTGGTCTGGTTGGTCTGGTTTGAGCATGAAAAAAGGGTTCTGTTTTGGCTTGGTTATACTTTGGACAAGTTTTTTGATATTTAGGTCAGGTTAGGCACATCATTTCAGGTCCAGGAGGAAATCATGCTATAGTACACAGCTTAAAAAAAAGAAAGAAAACTAACTCTGAGTTGTACTATTAGCACCCAGCAGGACACTGGAAGGACAGGATCAATCTGACAATCTCACAGGTGCTGTCTCCGATGGAGTTACCTCCAATGGCTAGGCTAGGGGACTGGCCACATGCACGCACTCCCACACGCACACGCACACGCACACGCACGCACACACACACACACACACACACACACACACACACACACACACACACGTGCTCGCTCCTCTCCACTCGTCCCCTCACTGTCTCACATGCACACAAAAAAACTAGCCCTTTAACTATCTGTCTGTGTATCTTTTACACACATACACAGACAAAGACTCTTGCACGGGCACATGCACACACACATATACACACACACATACACACATGCGCGCATGCACGCACACACATTGACAAGAGGCGACAGAAATGGAGTGCGTGGGTGTTGACTCAGCTGGAACAGTGGGGTGGGGGGGTGGAGAGAAAGATTGATGACAGAGGGGATGGAGAGAATGGTGAGGCATTTGATGAACGAGTGTGAATGGGGAGCATTGGAATTAATCCCTCCTCCTTGGACCAGACTAGAGGCTGTTTTCCCCTCTGCGTGACCCCTGGTGTGGGACCTTGCAACCACCATAATGCAGTGACATGCACTGCACAAGTTAAGAATATTCTATACATGAGTCCGACACACAAATTGCATACATAGACTGCATGTCTACATTTAAGTACAGGACACAAACAACATTATCTGCCTAATCTGCAATCTATGCCGATGACAAGCCAAATATGTACGCATACAATCCACAGAATGTAACTTAATCACATAGGCTCTATTCTAGACACAGACAAACGGCATGTATACAATGATATACAGTCTTTGGTAAATGCATCGTCAAATGGGCCCCCAAAATACATGTCTATGCTTAAGTATAGTTCCACGGCACATATAGTGCCTGCCTAGTCTCTAAATTGATGTACACCCAAACTACATATCCATGTCTAATTAGAGGATGTAAGCTTCATAATTTGCTTAGTCTAAATGCCATATACTGTATTTGTAGAAGCAGCTTCGTGCCTATAATCATTAACCCTTAAGACAACACCTGCAATACCTGCCATGTGTCTAGATTCATGACATAATCTATCATTCATGTAGCAAACCTAACTGCATGGATAAGAGGATCATCTAAAAATGTGTTGTGTTAACCTGTGAACTGAAATTCACATTCACATTACACTTCAACAACTCACCCATAGGGGGCAACCCAAACCAACATATAACACAACCGGTGAAAATCTTATACAAGTTACAAATGTCTTTGAGTAAATGCCATTCTTATTCTCAATACAGCCTTAAAACTGAAAATACCCCTGACCTATTTTTTGTCAGCATGACCTTACAAACACCAAAAACAAAGCCACTCTTAAAGTAAATGACAGCCACTGCCAACAAACTGTCCTGTCCAGGGAGACGCACACGGCTGTAGTTCCTGTAAAATAAAAATAAGGCTGCCTTTCCCAGTGTGCTGGCCAGAGCTGGTGGTGATCAGGGCGCCGTGACCTTGCTGGTCTGGCAGGGGTTTTCACAGTGGTTTGGTCTGTTGGAAGGGTCATCCATTTTGTTAATGGTGCTGTCAAGTGACACCTGTGCTCGCCTTTCCCCTGTCTAGAGTGCTAATGAACCGCGAGAGTGGAGGGGAGTCTAGGAGTCGGGGTCAATAGCTCACCCTGGAGACTATACTACAGTGTACCACCGCCTAGACTCGCCTTCCCTCGCTTCTTGTCTCCCTTCGTTCTACCTATGCCTGATTTATACTTTATCGTATGACAGGGTATTGGAGTGGAGACACAGACTCATTACTAAGAAGAACCAGGCACACTCTCTCTCTCTCTCTCTTAATGGCTGTATGGCATTGCTTCTTTAAGGTAGACCCAGTCTATCCCTTCATATTAGTCTCTAACTGCTTGGAGATTAGTAGGGTGTGACCTTAGTTAAACTGTAGTACAGCAGCAGAGTGACAAAGAGAAAGGGTGAGAGAAAGGGGCAGCTCCTGGATAGTATACAGAGGCCTGCTCTGTGTTTGTGTTGTGCCTCATGTTAAAAATGGGGGAGCCTGTGTTCCTCCTCAAGGGAGGTGTCAGGACTTTGATGAATATTTCTCTATTAACCGCCTCCCATTGTCAGCACTGGCCTTTGTATCGTTGGGCCAATCCGTCAAGAAAGACGATGAGGAAAAGGAGAGGGGAGAGCCCTTGGTTCACACCTCCTTCCCCCCAGGTCATTATTGAAGTACCAGTGACCCCAAGCTGGGCTGCTGCACACAGCTATCTATCTGCTCTGCTGAGGAGGCTGTTTCTAGGGCTTTGCAAGCAAACAAGCATCAGCATTTAGAATCTCACCCACAACAAGAGCAGCAGTGTGGGTGATGAGGAGTGGGTTGGGTGGGGGTGAAGGAGAAAAAAAGGAAAGATGGAAGGACATCCACAGGGACTCACTAACAGGAGCTAATGTGACCTGGTTTGCCCTCCCTGGGACAGCCCCTGTCAACTGATATGAGCCATGAAATATTACACATAGCCCACAAATAGCATAGCTATCAGAGACAGAGTGATTGATAGACCCAGAGTACTGCAGTGTAGCAGTCTCCTAAGATTAACTTCATGCTCTGAAGCTTGTTCGCTGACAAAGGTATTTCAGGGTAGTAGCTATATTTAAAGCACTCAATGAGACAAAACATACCCAATAAAATGCAATCAAGTATCATTTATTTATCAAAATAAGACTTTTCCCCTGTTGGTTTGATAGCACAGCCACCGTTATTTTCATTGCTTTTTTTGTTCTTTCCTTTAGCTTTGTTTAATTTCTGACAGTGACCCTGACTTGTAAACCCAAGTAAGGCATGGAAAAATATGACATCTTTGCAAATTTACAGATACAAAATAATGGCAAATTATTGAAGGTTCATTCGGACATGCAAAACTGAATAAGTGTGAATAAAGCAGAAGGGAAAAATAAATCAGCAGTGAAGAAACGAGACAAAAAGAAAGATGTCCCTAGAATAAAACCTCACAGTCCATCTTCATCATGGTGCAAAAGTTTTATTTTCAGATTTTACGATAGGCATATGATACTATACTTGAACCATTCTTTTTTTTTTTCAGTTAGAATACTTATGAACAATTAATTGAACAGCAAAAAATGTCCCCCCAAAAGTTTGAATACCAAGCGCTCATGTGAAAAATAAATACAGATTTGTTTTTCAGTTCATTCCTGGAAGATAGACAGACAAGAGAAAAGAAAAACATAATAATAATAAAAAATTAAAATAAACAAGACTGTCATTTTAATCCCCCAGTCTCAGCCTATTCAAGCTCCATTTTCCCAGCATCTTTAAGCACTGTAGTCTCTGGGGCTCGGTACTGCAGCCCATCCATCACTGTTTGTTCACTGCCTTTGGAACGCCAGTCACAATCCTGAGGGTAACAGGTGGTATTGTTGGCAGGCAGGCAGACGGGCAGACAGGCGGGCAGGGTGCCCCGCACTAGAGATGACCCCCAGTGTGAAGGTATCCATCTCCTGTCTGAAGTGTCCAAGCTGGTGCCTGCTGTCTTGCGGGCATTTCAGCTGCTAATCCCAGACAATCACTGGTATCCCATGGCTGAGGCAGAGCCAAGTCTCTGACTGTAGAGGGCGTAGGGGGAGTAGTAGGCTGCCGATGAGGTGGGAAAGGAGGACATCGTTACACCAGGGCCTCCTGGCAGGTGTGCTGCCTTGCCGTATGGATGGTAGCGGGCGAGGCCCAGTCCGGGTGACCCTCGAAGGGAGAAGGAGCTGGGCAAGCTCCCAGGGCTGCCGGGGGGAGGCAGGTGGAGGTGGCAGGAGGCGGCTGACGAAGGGTAGGCGGACAGGAGCTTGCTGTCCACCATCCCTGGCAGGGCCGTGTGGGTCCTCAGATGAGCCAGTAGCTCCTCTGATGTGGAGAAACGCTTGTCACAGGGACCGCCAGCAGACACCCAGTTGCAGGCATGGGGCTGCTCATTCTGGAGCATGAAGCCATAGGTGTACAGCGGATGGGACAGGGAGTGAGCAGAACTGGAGGACAGAGAGGGGTGGAGAGAATGGAGGGGGTGGGAGGGGTAGACCAGCCCGTAACCAGACTTGAGGCTGGCGGTGGGGTCGTGGACACAGGTGGAGCAGTTGCTACCGCCCAGGTGGGGGGCATTGGGGTAGGTCAGACAGTACGGGTCCCGGCATAGGCCCTGCATAAGGGACGGGGGAGAGGCTCCTGTCAGTGGGCTGGAGCTGGAGTGCTTCCCTGGAAGTCCTAAGCCCAGGCCTGATTTGGTTGGATCCAGACCTGGGACAAACTGTGACGGGTAGCCTGCGTAAGCACCAACAATGGATCCATGGTAGCCCATTGTGGTGGGGGGCAGGGGGAAGACTGAGTGTCCCGGTTTGAATGGAGAGACAGGGGCGATGTGCCCAGAGCTCAGACCGGGCTGAGAGGCCTGTGGGTCAGCCTTGCTCTCTGGCCGAGGGCTGGCTGCGGAGCTGGCATTGCTAGAGTTGGCGCTGGCCCGCACGTGACTGGAGTTGGCAAGCTGAGCCCCATCAAGGCCAGGCTTACTATGATCGGAGTCCTTTTTCCCCGTAACACTGCTGGTACTGTCCGAGCCAGATTGCTCCGAGCTCCCAGGCTTGTTGTCTGTGTGGGAGGCCTGGGAGAGTGCTGGGGACTGTGTGGGAGGGGAATGACTTTGTCTGTGACTCTGGCTCTGTGTGTGCAGTGGTGGAGAGCTGGAGCTAGGAGACTGGGCATGATTATTAAACGATGAACAAGAAACACTTCCTCCATTGGTGCTTCCATTTGGCACCCTAAAGCCAGCTTTATCGGACCCCCCTTTGCTCACTACATCCTTGCGACAGTCTCCTGCTGATTTGGAGTAAGGCTTGAAGCTGGACTTGTCGTCCACGGAATGGTGTTGCTGTTCACCAGACTTAGAGGATCGGCTTGAGGAGTCCTTGTCTCCCAGACTGCCTGAGAGAGAGGCCAGCTTGGAAGAGGAGGGAGGATCTGGTTTGCCAATCTGAGAGCATGTCTGAGCCAACAGGGCCAAGGGACTCTTCTTAGCATCCAGCTGAGTGAGAAGAACACAGAGGGAGTCAATGATATGTTGAAAAGGTTGATTTATTAACTTTTTACCACAGGTCAACTAGTCAAATGAATCTAACGCTTATAACAGCAAACTTTACTTATATTTAATGTCTATATTGAATATATTAAATACTGGATTTACTCATGAAAATAATATACTATTATAGGTTACTTTAACTGTAAATCAATCAAGATGAGATGCGAATATTACATATTGACATCTATAACATACTCAGGCATCCTCAGTAATATGGTTAGGCGTCCTTAGTTGTATTTAAATTCCTATATACATTTTACTTAATGTTAAAGGAATACCATGCAAAACTATTTAAAATATAAAGTGCACAAAATCACGTTTGACCAAGTAGCATTTATTGTTTTAATTTTACAATTATAAATGGTTATAACTAAAATGTGTAGGCTATTACTGCTGTGCGCAAAATGAATAGTTACCAGGTTTAACAACATACAGACTGCGTAATGCGTATACAGGTATCTTAACATAATTATCAACAAAAAACACGACAAAATATTAGGGGGGGGGGGGTAGACTGAAGAAAAAGACGCCCTTCTTCACTCACTTACCTCTATACTAACTGGCGCAGATGTGAGTGGTTGGAGATACTCCGGGTGTAGCAAGTGACCGCTGTGCGCCGTCAACATCTTTAGAATCCGTATGGGAAGCCTCCTGGCTTGGCGTAAAGGATCCGAGGGAGAATATATGGACGCGAATGATCTTTCCGTTCCTCTCTGGTGTAGGTTACCACAGGCGTCTGGAGCGCACACAGGGGATTGACTGCGTAACGGCGGATCTGTACCACCGGGGGGATCTTTCATCTGGATCCGATCGGGCGACTGCGGGAACGAGTGGGGACAGCGGGTTGAAACTCATTCATCAGCACAATCCATCAGCGAAGACGATCACCCGGGCTTTGCAAGTAATCCAAAGCGAGAGCGCGGCGCGTGTTTTCCGTATCGAAAAACAACTTCACTCTAGAGGAAGAATTTTCCCAGATGTCATCCCTCCTTGAGCCGATCCTGGATTCTTCAACATCACCTACTTTCCTTCATACTATTATTCCTCGATCCAGTGTCAGGAAAATAGGAATATTTAATAAAACCACGTGTAGCTAGAGATATAGTCGACCAATTAAGAAGAATGTGGTGTTAAAGTGGAAGGAATATCTCCGTGGAAGATGCGGCCAAAACAGTCCAGGAGTGTGCGTATCTCTTCCTCCAGTCTTCTGCTACAGCGTTAACAGCCACCAGTCCAGTATCACACTCAATCCACATACTAAAGACGTGAGGGGGAGGAATTTCAAAGCAACGAGCCGCCGTCCAATCACAAGTGTACGCATTCATATTAAGGGGACGGATCAGGACTAGGGGGCGTGGCTTCTTCCCCCACCCCCATGAGCCGGTTATGATGTATGACTATGGGAAACAACACAGCACAATACATATTATGTGTCAGGTAGATTTTTCCATCTAATCTGTATTTTCAGAAACAGAAAAGTCAGTTGAAATTGTATTTAATTACTCATTCGCAAACAAGCAAAAACACTTTTTGGGTCAATGGATGTGATCTGGATGTGGCTTCAGTACAATGTGGACAGTGGAAGTTTGTTAGTTGAAATGGCTTCATTTGATTCCAAAATAATGCTCTCATGTCTTGTCTGTGTATGGGCACATTTCTGGTATGTTAATGATTTTATTGCATTTAGCACAGACTGAACTGCTAATTAGGGCATTTAGGTAATCTCATTGCATGTTGAATCAATTGTATTATTCAAGAATTAGGCCTGACAGATAGCATTACAGTGGTACCAGGCTGAAGACACTTTGATGCTCTGCATGCTTTGTTGTTGTTGCTGGGCTGGGCATCAGCCAGAGCTGATTCAATTTCTCCATCATAAAACACATTCACATGATACCATGTCATGTCTGCCGCTGTGCCCCCAGAGTAATGAGTGCCATTTTAGTTGTCTCTGTTGGTGTTGGTGCACAGTAGGCCGTAGAATCTCCACAGCAACACAGGGAACTGGAATTTCCTGATGCAGATTTTAAATGAATGTACTGCATTGAATGTACTCATGTTAAACTGTTCAAATAAGTATAAGACAAGGCATGTTGAGTAGTGATAAATGAGAGGATGTTCTTTACAGTAGCATTTGATGTTCCATAACAGCAGCGCATACCTACATGGCAACATAACTGCTGTGGCCATGTCCTCAGTGATATTATGGGTTTTTCCTGATGTACCGAACATCTTTCTGAAAAGGAAATAATCATACTTACATTAGAACAAAAAAGCAGGAGACAGCAATACACATGGTGGACAGTGGACTTGGATTGATTGATTGAATACTTTATTAGACATAGAATGTAACAGCATAAGGTACAGTCAGACGTTTGGGCTAAAAGGATAACAGAAAAAAAGGTCCATTGAGGTCTTATGACTAGCATCCCAGTTACCAGTAGCCTAGCTAGTGTAGGAATTGATTCCCTTTCTCAAAGTAGCAATGAGTCTCCATTGACTCATCACTATCTTTCTCAGCACTTTATCAGTTATTTATTAGTACGAGCTATCCACTGCAATGCCCACATCCAAACACTAATTCAGGCTAATTTAAAATGGTGTTATTACTCCATCCCTGGACTTGGAGTAAATCTCAATAAGCCTGTGTTATTATGTGCAACGAGTAAATTCAGTAGAAGTGTGCAACACAGCCATGGTCTCACTGTGTGCTGTCATCAACTCAGTGCTTGATCACAATGGCTGCTGACTTGTTCTCTACAGCAGAGAGGAAAGGAAAGGGAGTGGGACAGGCTGCAGAATGAAGTCAATTCTTCCTCACTCAACAGGTTCACTGTTTGGCCTGTCATCATTAGGCTTAGCCATCACTCATCAGTCATCACTCATACATACACTGTCGCTGCCACTCCAGTAACCCGGCCAGATCTGAGTGTGTACTGTACGTGAATGCAAATCGCACCGGTTGGGTTCAAGTGTTTCTCTTTTGAATGAACACCTCTGTTTGAGTCAGTCTGTCGTCACCTCCGTTACGAGACACATAAACAGGTGACAGGTCACAGCCGGTTCCTCAACGTGACATTTAGAGTTAAAGTCCTTGCCCTTAAGGGGTATTTCAAACATATTTTACAACTCTGCCTTGCCAGTTAAGTTGTGGTTTCTCAAAATGTGACCTGTGTGTTTATCACTTAGTCATCCAGTTGTTAAATGGCTGAATGGGTAGGCTGGTGGAATAGTGTGTGTGTGCGTGTGCGTGTGCGTGCGTGCGCGCGTGCGTATGGGGGTGTGTATGGGGGTGTTGAAAGGAGACCAAAGAGAAGGGTGAGCAAGGCAGACAAAGGAGAGCAACAGAATGAAACAAGGGGAGGGCCCATTCAAACAACAGGGAAGCAGTCTCCTTTCATGTCTCCCTCCTTGAAGTATGGCTGGTAACAGCTGTTTTGGCGTGTCGATGACTGATGGCCGTTTCCTGTTGTGGATATTTAAGGGGGCAGCTTTTTCCGTTTTTTAAAGAGGACTTCTCAGCATGGTCAGGTCTGTGGGGTGGAGGCCCTGAAGGCATTTCCAATGGTTGTATCAAAGCAGTGGGCTTGGCTGGAATAGCAGCCAACACAAAACCCCAGGATTGGATGGCTCCGTGCGCGCGCGCGTGCGTGTGTGCGTGCGTGTGTGTGTGTGTGTGTGCGTGTGTATCTGTGTTTGTACATTTGTTGTTACTATAGCCAATAGAAACAACAGTGAACATGGCTGGACTAGCCGTGTCCCTGTGAGCTGTGATTGACAGAGCCTACATGTCAGTGGATGGTCCCATGCAGCTCCACAGCATGGACTAATTCATGTTCTTTCTCTAAAGGCTGTTCATCTTCAGTACAGAATACAATTATATTGCTGCCAGACAGCAAGTGAATATTTCCATAAGAAATTCAATCAAATAAAAACCATAGTAGTGTAAGAGTACAGTATCATTTAATGCCATACCATTAGTATAGTGGTTATCAGAGTGTTCCTGGCTTTCATACTAGTCATTTAATCAGGGACAGAATTAGCTGATATAATAGAAAAATCACACCCCCGTGTGAAGTGAGGGGCGCTAATATATTAAAGTCTAACTCATGTTGCTATGATTAGGTGATGTAATGGTGATGTAAAACAAACGGTGACATTTTTTAATGGCATTTAATATTTGTATTAGGGACAAGATGACGTAAATCTTCCCTTCATTGTCAATGGCGTTTTTAAAACAAACATCGAACTAAAAACAAACATTAAATTCTCTTTATTGTTAATGGCATTTAATGTTTGTGTTAGGGACAAGATGACAAACATTAAACCTGTATATAGGAGGGGCTAGCGCCCCTCAAAAATAAGCCCAGAATTGGGGTTTGGAACCAATGGTATATGGTATTTAAACAAGGCACTAAAGCTTAAACCTGGCCCACCGGTTCTGTATTGCTTTGCACTCTGAACTGAGGATTGAGGAAATGCTTAAGTGTGAGAAATGTGCGTGTATCTTGGAGGGGGCAAAAACACATTTCAGTTGCTTTTATGCAGCTGGACAATAATGTAAAATAAATCTTTCTTTCACCCAAGCGATTGCACTTCTACTGCCCTTCAGTGGTGTCTGCCCTGTGAAATCTTGAGCGTTTAATTCAGAGAGTGGAACAATTGTATACTCAAAGTTAAATGAATGCTGAGGATCTTTACTGTGCGCCTGACAAGAGAACCTGTGTCTGTCTGGCTGTACTGTATGTTGTGTAATGTTGTAAATGATAAAAGAACCAGGCAGAGAGGCAGACAAGGGAAAACCAGTGTAAATAACTCCTATTTAATTATCTGTGACTGACTTATGGGGTGTGTGGAATGGGGGAATAGATGCCTGCGGCGGGGGCTCTGCTTTAGTCCTAGTGTGCTTTCTCCAAGCAATAATAAAAAGCCCAGAGTGGGTGATGGGGCGTGTGGGGGGGTGGGTTCCAGTCCAGACAGTTTCATGGGGTGTAGAGGACATGGCATTTGGACCCGTGCATTTAAAAAGAGCTTTGCAGGCAACATTCTGTTTGAAATAACGATCCCCCTACCGCCCTTGAGATGAAAACATTGACAAACAAAATCTGTGTGGCATGTGTGTGTGTGTGCGTGCGTGAATTTATTTTCTTTTTATCTGTATGCACATTGCACACTTTCCTTTCTACTCTAGGATCTATGTGGACACAGGTGAGCTCACACTCACACGCTCACTGACATAAGCACACACACATTTTCAGAGTCCCTTTGCAATCGATACCATCTCTAAGAGGATATTTACATATTTTTCATACAATATCTGCCTCTGTGCCTGAGTTTTCTGTATGTATGCTTGTCTGTGTATGTGTGCAAACGTGCCTGTGTAAACGTGCCTGTGTATGTGTCAGTACCAGCACAGAGCCTGACAGCCTTATCTCTTCAGTTTAGGAGGGAGGGGTGTTGGGGGTTGTCTCTGTTGTCAGGGCACGACGTCTCATGAGCCATCCAACGCTCTTATCCACTGCTGCCTACCTGTCGTCTATCTGTCTGCATGATAATCACGCTTGCCTCCGCACTCGCAGATTGGCACTTTTATTTCCATTTACTCCCACTGCAGGGGAGCCAGTGGGAGCGATCCGTGCTCCCTCGTCATACCTGTTACACCCTGGCAGACAGGCACGTAGGCCACACACATACACATGTACAGTAACATACACACGCACACAATCTCCTCACCCAGATCGCTCCCTCTCTGCACTTGGAGACAAAAGCTACCATTGTCCTCCACGTGGGGAAGTTATCAAGGGCCTGGACAGTCTAGAGAGGAGTGAGTAGATGCAGTGTGTGTGTGTGTGTGTGTGTGTGTGTGTGTGTGTGTGTGTGTGTGTGTGTGTGTGTGTGTGTGTGTTTGTTTGTCTGTCTGTGGTGTGTGTGTGTGTGTGTGTGTGTGTGTGTGTGTGTGTGTGTGTGTGTGTGTGTGTGTGTGCATGTGTGTGTGTGTGTGTGTGTGTGTGTGTGTGTGTGTGCGCGCGCGCACCATGGGAGAAATGTCTTGGCCGCCAGACAGCGTCTGCCTCAAATCAGATTGTCCCATGCTGTTGTGTGAAATTTCAGATGAGATCAAAAGGTGTATTTTGGGGGGAGAGGGGGGGCGGGTGTAATAGAGTCACAATCGAGGCATTCACAAAACAGGAACCCATAACAGGTTTGGATGAGGGAGTGAACAAATGACAACAGGCTGGGTGGACATTGGTTCCTCCTGCACATTCCACAGTCACAACTGATAAAGTCACTGTCAGTGACCTCAGACCCAGTTGACATTCTAACAAAGCTTCTATCTATTCTACACTAACGGTATACTTGCGTTCGATTTTAAACATGACCACAATATCCTCATATTATGGAAAACTGCAATGTAGTCTGGGGCCGTATCAAAGTATACCAGGGTATTTAGAAACCCTGAAGGTATGATTTTCAATATTTGCTGTCGAAAATACACACATGGCACATATAACTACAGTATCATTTATTTGTGTAATCACTTCCAGTTCCTATTTCACTTGAGCTGGAGAGACATGGAGACTCCTGTTACTGAACAAACACTCTATATGAGTACTATCAGAATATAGGGCTATTTAACACTTATTTTAACCAAAGAATTAAGTAAGTGCTGAACTAGAGTTCAGCACTTACGTACTATACTAAATATAGAATGGCCTGCTCCAAAAATAGGCATTTTTAAGAGGAAAACATAACTAATCAAATGTGCTTTTACTAAGCAAGCATATCCTATGCTATGCTATGTATATGGTTCTCTTTTTGTGGCCAATATTCTGTGGGGTGGTTTTTAGTTTCTTTGTTTTGTTGATTGAAGTTGGAGGTAAGCTGGTATTAAATTAGATATGTGGAAAAATTGATTGGTACGTTGGGTAATACTTATTATTATGGATTATTTGATAATAAAATTAACTAGAACTGCACTCTGCCGAGTGCATACTTGCTTGTTGCACACTAGTAGGCCATAAATGGCCTACTAGTGCGCAAGCAGAGCGTGCAAGTACTTTCGAGAGAGAAAGTAGTCTGCGTAGTCAGTTCTGTAGAAAAATTATCTTCTCTGAAATGGTATGGATTTCTGTCCTTTATCCTAAAGTTCTGTTTGGTTTAGTTAGTTATATACTACAACAACGTTAAGCTTAATGGTTAACTTTTTGACATTTGCGTGATTTTTATACAATCCAGAAACATAATGTTGTATGACTTACGTCATCAGAAATGGTCATCTGTGTAATCTGGTCCCACCAGATACCACATTACGTCATCGTTGAGAGCTGGGACCAGAGTACATGGTGTGTATTACCATGGGCTCTCATACAGAGTATGTAGTTGTAATTTGATTAGCAGTATACTGTGGTTACTTGGTTCCAAAAAGTGACAGCCAAGTTTTACGGTAAGTCTGTGCCTGGTTTGCTGGGACCAGTTACCACATTACGTCATCGTTGAGAGCTGGGACCAGAGTACATGGTGTGTGTATATGTATGACTAGCTCTCAGTGATGACGTAAGAGAAATGGTCATCTGTGTAATCTGGTCCCACCAGATACCACATTACGTCATCGTTGAGAGCTGGGACCAGAGTACACAGTGTGTATATGTATGACTAGCTCTCAGTGATGACGTAAGAGATATGGTCATCTGTGTAGTCTGGTCCCAGCAGACCAGGCACAGATTTACAAATTACAAATCACATTACAACTACATACAGAGTATGTAGTTGTAATTTGATTAGCAGTATACTGTGGTTACTTGGTTCCAAAAAGTGAAGCCAAGTTGTTTTCAACCGTAAGTCTGTGCCTGGTTTGCTGGGACCAGTTACAACATTACGTCATCGTTGAGAACTGGGACCAGAGTACATGGTGTGTATATGTATGACTAGCTCTCAGTGATGACGTAAGAGATATGGTCATCTGTGTAGTCTGGTCCCAGCAGACCAGGCACAGATTTACAAATTACAAATCACATTACAACTACATACAGAGTATGTAGTTGTAATTTGATTAGCAGTATACTGTGGTTACTTGGTTCCAAAAAGTGAAGCCAAGTTTTTTTCAACCGTAAGTCTGTGCCTGGTTTGCTGGGACCAGTTACAACATTACGTCATCGTTGAGAACTGGGACCAGTTACATATGTATACACACCATGTACTCTGGTCCCAGTTCTCAACGATGACGTAATGTTGTAACTGGTCCCAGCAAACCAGGCACAGACTTACGGTTGAAAAAAACTTGGCTTCACTTTGAAGAGACCAAGCGAAATGATTACTTGCGCGCTCTGCTTGCGCAAGTAAAAATAATAAAATCATGGCCGTGAGTCAAGTGAAGGCCAATCTTATCATCGTACATCATCATACATCATCTCATTCCGGCCAATCACAATTTGCGTCCTCACCTTTGTCTTCAATGTTTGTGTTTACACGAAAAATCAAAATTGTCCATTCATTGTCAAAGCGATTTAATGTTTGTGTAAGGACAAAGTTTGTGCACATCTATATCTGACCTCAAACCTCAAACCCGTAGATCTCCATATATGGATATAGATGTCAGAACCTGTTCTGACATTCCATTATGTTGATCCTTCCCCATCCATCCTTCCTCTTCGATGTCTCCCTTTTGACTGATACCTGTCCATTTAAACTCTAGAGGGGCCTGTCCAGTGTCCAGAAGTTATTAATGCAGCTGCGCCCGGCAGCCAGAGTTCTCAACAGACCCGAAAATTAAGGCCCGGCCCTACCTGGGCCCTCATCAAACCCTGTACACTCAAGACACTGCCCCCGCTGCCACCCTTAGATCTCCATATATGGAGCTGACCTGTTCTGACATTCCATATGTTGATCTGACCTCATCAAACCCTGTACACTCAAGACACGCTCCATATATTCCCAGTACAGAATTCATTCCATATGTTGATCTGACCCCCCATGCCAAAGCGCCAGTGCTTGCCCAGCAGTCTGCTGTCACCCAGGCGGATGCGTGCACTTTCTCGTCTTACTGGTTTAGTTAAATGTATCACTTTGGAAAGTACATTTGTAAACATTATGGGCAGGATCAAAGAGAAGACTGTGCTTGTTAACTAACAAACGTAATCAAAGGGAGCCATAATGTGCAGTCCTCCTGTTCTTTTAACCCATTCAAACCGGGACAGCATCTGTGTAATTTTATATATTTTTTAACTTCATGCTGCGAGTGAAACTACTATTCAGAAGGCATTGGTAGAATCAAGCTCAGGTCTTAATGGCAGCCCGAACAGCACCCAGGGACCAGCTCAAGGCTGTAATGCCAGGTCACTGGCAGTAACTCCACACAGAAAGGCCCCATGCAGTTGGCCGCAGCTCCTGCTGTGAGGCAACAGTGCAAGCCAGTGAGTCACAGTGCCATATTGTATTTGTATTAAGCACGTAAGCTGCTGTAAATCAGTAAAACAGCTGCTCCAACTTGTCAGTGCTCCTCCTCCTCTGTGACAGAGTGTTTGTGGACCACTGTTTTGTTGTACTTATAAAAGATGTCATAGATTATGACCCAGACCCTGGCATTTGTCATTGATTGAGCGTAGAATTTGTATTCAACCAAGGGCAGATAATGGTGTCCGGGAATTTGGATGAGATGGGAAGTAATAAATACCAGGAGATCGTTTGTCACACAACTGTAAACGTATTTACAACAAGAAATAGCTTGTTATGGCATAAATGGTAAATGGTTCATTTATATAGAACCTTTATCCAAAGCGCTTTACACAGCGGGGGAAACCATGCAAGGAAACCTACTCCTCGGAGCAGTTAGGGGTTAAGCGTCTTGCTCAAGGACACTTTGACACTAACACAGGGGGAGGCGGGAATCAAACCGCGGGAAACATTTGATACCCAAGGGGCACCTCTACCTGCTGAGCCTTATAAATAGTTTGCCATAACAGTTACGCCCATGGTGGCAATTTAGCAGCACTGATAACTCTTCAGGGAAATATGATTTTAGCTTGTGCTTTAATGTGCTTTTTCAGGATTTGTTAAGTGGCGGCTCTAGGTGATGTTGGTTGGAGGGGCTGCCTAAGAAATCTTATGCTACGGGGCCAATATACGATAGTATATGCTGATTGATTGATTGATTTATTAACAGTTTGCAGAATTACAGTACAACTCAATACAAAAACATGCTATCCATTGTTCACCCTATACTACAGCATGTTCACAGAATACTGGTCTACAGCAACAACAGCATCAGCATCACATTCCACAACAACCCAGTACCCATGCAGTGCTACTCAGAAAATCTATTACACTATGCTACCCAACTAGTTCAACCTGCAGCAATAGCATCATATTCCAGATATCAAAGTACAGCAATGACACTACTACAGGCCTATACTTTGTTACAGCAAATGCTCCACAACAACAGAAGTGCATCATGCCCACAACAAACACTCCACTGAACATTGTTTGTATTTGTATGTACAGATAGCTGCTCAGCCTACTGTCATTAATAATAACAGTACACATGCACGCACGCATGCACGCACACGCACACGTTGCGCGCGCGTCGGTGCCGTTTCGAAACAAGCAACTTAATTGCAAGGCGCACACATGCACGCTCGTGTGCACGCACACGGCTCCGAAACAACACTAACACAGCCTCTCTCTCTCTCTCTCTTCCCAACTCAATGAGTGCTCGAGCCACGTTCAATGTGATTAAACCAGCGATTATGTTTCTTAACTTTGTGAGATGAATGAAGCAGACCACTCTACCTTTCTGTGGGTGGGTCCGGTGTGCGGTCACCGGTCAGCTGTCTGCCCCAAGCAAGAATTTCAAACTCACAAAACGTATTCTTCGTATCCTTTCCTTTTGTTATATGATCCAAAATGGACGATATGCTCCCAGTCTCTTAACTTAATTTTCCCCTCCACGGACACGGGACAAAACGGATTATAAAGTAAATAATACACTTATTTCATTTAAAATAACTTCCAGCCGCCATTCTTTCAGTTTCACATCATAACAACCACACACGAGCAGGTGCTGTGATTGGTCAATAGCCAATGACCTCACGGTCTGAGGCGGGCATTAGGGCTGAGCACAGCCCTCTATTGGCTCGGGGGCTGAGAGATTTTAGCCCCAATGGCAAGTAAACCAAGCAGGCGTGTCTTGGCAGCTGTCAATCATTCAACGCAATGAAAGCCAATGGAAGCATTTTGGGCTGTAAAAAATCAGCCCATTTTGACCTATTTTGTGTTTTTCTTGTATCTATTTGATGCTGTTGCTGCTTTAGATTATACCAGAATATAAAAGTATCTATTCTAAAACATTTTAATAATAATTTCTCATCTTTACTCCATAAGATAGGGGGGGCTCAGCCCCCCTTTACCATACATACGAGCCATCCCATCACCAACAAACAACACATCCAATCCTGACTGTACTAGTGGGAAGCCTATACATGCAGGTAATGAGCGTACACACGCACAGAACATCCACCCAATCACTTCCAATCTAACATTGAGTTTGTGCCACTGGTTAGGCCCATTTGGCAAACTGACACTTGAACTTTCCCTGAAATTCATAGTTCTCTAGGTGGCAGCCAGCTGACATGTTCATGTCATTGTCACAAGGCATGCAGCGGGGAAGAAGGGGAGGGGTGCAGCCGCGTTGCAGTACCTGCCAATCAGTGCGGGCAGCGGCCCTGTCGTTTGCTGGCAGCTTTGATGTGTCAACGGACGGACGGAGACGCTCAATTAAAAGACTATCAGCATGTAAGTAAATCAGTGCCTATCAGCCCTGTCACGTCAGACAAAACGCTTACTGCACAGGACCGCCCATGCCATTAATCTCCTCACTGCCGCCACCGCACGCTTGCCAAACCCCAGGTCATGGTTGCAGCCTCACAGAGGAAAAAGGGTTTGTGATGGAGTGTAGCGATGCATGACAACGCTGGCTTTCATAAAAGGCCTTTTATAAGGCAGTTTTCCTTATAATGCAGTTTTTGGGAGGTCATACTGTAATCTGTAACGGAAAGTAAAAGAGGATGTTCTCAATAATCTGGTGAAATAAAGCAATAAATGCATTATAAAAAATATGTTCATGCCATTTAAGATGATGAAGTGTGTGTGTGTGTGTGTGTGTGTGTGTGTGTGTGTGTGTGTGTGTGTGTGTGTGTGTGTGTGTGCAAAAAAACCCCACATATACGTAATTGACAAACGCAATGTCAAAGGGGTTTTGTAGCACACACAATGAACCCACATAGACATGCATTAATAACCACCTTGGGGTCTATATATTGGCCTCCTCCAAAATATATTTGCCAAAAAAGTGATCTACAATCTCATAACATGAGACGCATTGTGAGCTTGTAGATTTGCAATCTTCTTGAAGAATTGGGACGTTGGTTAATGCTTCTTTTGAGAACTATGAAAGGCTGGTGGTGTGTGATAGAGACATGGCCAATTACCTCTGGTCCTCCAATTACGTCATTCCTCTTCACTGGTCCATATAGAGATTGATGTTATTGAATTGAACCCAGAGTAAGTTATTGGCCCTATAGTGCAAATGATTGGCATTGGGCTTGATTTGACTTTTATGAATAATATTTTTTCATCGCGTCTAATAAAAAACAACTGTGGATTTGACAACATGCAGTGACAGAAAACATTCCAGACATAGTGCCGGTGCGGGCGAAAATATTATCCTCGGCAGGGACCTTGTGGTGACAAAGCACCATGCTTAGCCCTGGCAGTAATTCACCGACTGGAGATGAATACATGAAAGTGAAGTAGTGCCATATATCAAACATAACCCCCCCATGCCCTGTACCCTACACCTCCCGCTACGCACGCACGCACGCACGCGCACACACACACACACACACACACACACACACACACACACACACACACACTCGCGCGCCTTAGACGCACACACTCATGTGTCTCATGTGCCCCCACAAAGTCACACGCGACCGTTTGTTATGCGAGTGCGCATTTTCATTCTGAGCTGTGTGTTGGCTGGGGCTGTGGGCCAACCTGACACTTATGAAATATTTCCCTTGCTGACCCCAGCTACTACCTCAGCCAGGGAGATTAATCCTCTCTCTCTCTCTCTCTCTCTCTCTCTCTCTCTCTCCCCTTCGCCAGACACTGTAGCTGGACTGCAGCAACAGCAGTAGCACCACCAACACAACACAAGTACTTATGGTGACTGCAAAACACAGCGGCAGCAACAAACTCAGCTCTGTTTCTATTCTGCTCGGTGGGCAATCAATACCGGTCCTATTGATCGCTGGCCGAGATGATGTTGCGTTTAGTCACCATCATTTGTCTCCGCTCTCCTCCTGTCTGTCCCGTCCCTTCCCATTTCTGGTCCGCTACCTCTAAACTCTTCATTTTCAGAAGCCTTATTTTTTTCATGTTGTTCCGTGGTTTATCGGATGGTATTGGCAAAAGTATCTAGAGGACGAGAAGTGGTAGCAAAATCTGGGGGTCGATGGTGGTCACAACATGCAACGCAGGGTATGTAGCCAGATTATAACCTGTGATGTTAGAGTTGGCTACATACATACTGCTTAGGTGACAAGGCTATGGGACAGAACCTGTGACACTTATAGGTTAGAGCTCCTATTTATCCCCTTCTCTATCCATTTGGATATGTTATTTACTCCCTCTAAAGACTTAGAAAAAAGATTTATACAAGCTCATAGAGCTGCCACGTTCGGCAAGCAACACTGTCGTACGACATAGTGTAAATTAAGCATAATGGCAATAGATGACTTGGCCAAGTTTGGCCCTTTTTATAAAAGGTTATTTAGTCGCCAGGAGAGAGAGCAAGCTGCCTCTGCAGCGCCTGCCAGAAGGTTGCACTACCGGTGTGTCATAAATTACTCACGACAGCCTACAAGAACAGAAGTGGGGAAGAGGAGGGGGAGGAGGGAAGACGGGAGAGGAAGGTGTGGGGTAGGGTGGGAGAGGGGGGTGTGTAGAGTAAGTGCAGTTTTCTTTTTGGTCCACGGTGATGAATGGGTTTCTGAACAAGGCAGAAAATACATCACATCACCTTTAATGGGTACACATTTCTGCGGCCATAACTCAGTGTTTAAAAATAGGGAGGGGAAGGTGAAATATGGCGTCATATATTCCTCCCAACGACACTTTTACGAGGCCTCCCTGCAGTATAAAGCCAGTGATTGCTGTTTCAAAGCCCTGTGTTGAGAACCTAGCTCTGAGTACTACCAGCTGCCACAGTAGAGAAAGAGAGAGAGAGGGGGGGGGGGGGGGGTAGAGAGAGAGCTAGGCTACATGGCTGATAGTGATAGAGAGAAAGACTTACGAAAAGAGAAGTCATGTCTGAAGGGGTGGGGCTGAGAAAGAACTTAGAGAGTGGGAAGGAGAGAGGGATAGCAACATCTAAACAACTGAAAATGAAAGAAATCAGAGACGGAAACAGAGAGCGTAAAATTTGAATGTTGGAAAATTATTTGAATGACATATGAGAAAGACTTGAGAGTGAAAAAGCCTGGCCTGATGACTGTAGCCAAAGACAGTGGCATGAGAGAGAAAGAGAGAGCGATAATCAGAGAAAGAGAGAGAGACACACAGAGAAAGAGACCATTATGGAGTGAGAACTAGACTGCTGAGTGGACTTACAGTATGTCTACTACAGTATATTTCGTTGTCTTCTCAGTGAGCAGTGCCCAGTTATAAATTTACAGTGTTTGTGCTAGGTGTTATTAAACCAAAATCCTGAGCCTGGCCAATGTCATCCATTTTAGAAGACCTGCTGGGAGAATTCTTCTCCTGACAGCTTGTCCCCTCTGGATAGTAGAGAAACAACAGACAGGAGAAAATTAAAGTGTGTGTGTGTGTGTGTGTGTGTGTGTGTGTGTGTGTGTGTGTGTGTGTGTGTGTGTGTGTGCGCGTGCGTGCGTGCATGTGCGTGTGTGCATGAGTGCGTGTGTGTGTGGGTGGTTGTGTGCATGTGAATCTATATGTGTAAGCATGCACATACAGTAAGTGTGTATATATGTGTACTGTGTATATATATAGTATATGCATCTGTGCTCTGTTCATGCCATTGTGATTACTGTATGTATTTGTATAGTATGGGGCATGCGTGTGTCCATGCATGCAGTCTCAACACAGTCTCATCAGAAAATCCATAGATACTGTATGTAATGACCAATTCAAATAACGTCATTTTCTTATGTATTTTTGTTGCCGTACATGTGTTTTGTATTAATATATGTAATGTACATAGCAGCTAGTCCATTGTTATAATAAAATAGCTAATTACTATTAATAACATGGCAGTCACGACCAATTGACCACACTGAGCCTTGCGATGACTACCGTCTAACTTGAATACCCACTGTACCAATAGAGCACCGAAGTCTGACGTCAATATCGGTAGAGGGCGCAAATCCACAGGTTCATACAACTCTTTATTTGCATTGTAATCCCCATAGGGGGATTTTAGACCGTTACAGGCCATTACACTCATATGGATATGAAGAATCAACTGACTGAGAGAAAACGCTATTATTACTGCTACTGACTTTGTTTTTTGCTAGAAACAGACTGTATAAGTGACTGACTGTCGCACACGATACAGAGACACCTCCCTGACAATAACGCAGACAGCTTGTTTATTTTTGGACCACAATGCTTATATGAAACGATTTTAAGATGACCCCATGTTATTCTCCATAGAGAAATTACTTCCGTGTACCAGGCAGAACCAGGGGATGATTGAGTGACGTCAGGACTTCGGTGCTCTATAGGGTGAGATTAATTTATAATCTACTCCCAATTTGCCTAGTGCAATTGTTAAGGATTTACAAAATGTGAAAACTCCTGGCGTTGAGTTGGTCGGATAGGTCAGGGATACTCAAATAGATTTACCTGTGGGCCACATTACAAAAATGGCAAGGGGCCAGTAGATAAAATTACGACATTAATGATACTTGATAACTTCTCTCTTTCAATTGCTTTATTTTCGCAAAATGTATCAAAGTACAATGTGCATGCACACAATATGTAAATAAATAAATGTGTTACATTTTCTTGCATAAACACAAAGAGCTTTTTCCATAACTGCACAAATTATTGCACATAACATGAGTAGCTGTTATAATAAAATAATAACATAACATGAGTAGCTCTTTGCCTGCCTGCCTGTCTGTCTGTCCATGAGTAGTTATTTGTCTGTCTGTCAATGAGTAGCTGTCTTACTGTCTGCCTGTCTATGAGTAGCTGTCTGCCTGCCTGTCTATGAGTAGCTGTCTGTCTGCCTGCCTGCCTGTCCAATTGTCCATGAGTAGCTGTCTGTCTGCCTGTCTGAGTAGCTGTCTGCCTGCCTGCCTAATTGTCCATGAGTAGCTGTCTGTCTGCCTGTCTATGAGTAGCTGTCTGCCTGCCTGCCTAATTGTCCATGAGTAGCTGTCTGTCTGCCTGTCTATGAGTAGCTGTCTGCCTTCCTGCCTGTCCAATTGTCCATGAATAGCTGTCTGTCTGTCTATGAGTAGCTGTCTGCCTGCCTGCCCAATTGTCTATGAGTAGCTGTCTGTCTGTCTATGAGTAGCTGTCTGCCTTCCTGCCTGTCCAATTGTCCATGAGTAGCTGTCTGTCTGTCTATGAGTAGCTGTCTGCCTTCCTGCCTGTCCAATTGTCCATGAGTAGCTGTCTGCCTGCCTGTCCAATTCTCCATGAGTAGCTGTCTGTCTGCCTGTCTATGAGTAGCTGTCTGACTGCCTGCCTGTCCAATTCTCCATGAGTAGCTGTCTGTCTGTCTGCCTGTCTATGAGTAGCTGTCTGCCTGCCTGCCTGCCAGCCAGCAAGTTGGTTAACAGAAAATAAATTGTTATGGCTGAGTAAAATAAAATACAATAAACACAATTTGCCTGAAAATAGATTACCCAGCTATGACCTTTTTCATGAAAAAAAATTAGTAGTGATATGGCTGACTGAGTAAAATAAAACAATCTACCTGAAAATAGATAGCTATAAGTGAAGAGCAATTTCCGCAATTTCCATTTCCGCAATTTCCGCAATTTCCATTTCCACCATTTCCGCAATTTCCGCAATTACCATTTCCGCAATTTCCATTTCCACCATTTCCGCAATTACAATTTCCGCAATTTCCGCAATTTCCACAATTTCCATTTCCAACTATTAATGGCAGCTGGGTTTCATCATTCAAATAAAATAGAATTCTGTCCGTTTAGCTATAAAATTATGTCAGGGAATAGGGATACACAGTATATGTCTTTCATTTGCATTGCATCTCCCATTTTATTTTCGTTCGAGTAATAGTACAACTCTAATAGTATTACTTATAATAATGTAATTAAAGATAACTTCATTCAGATTTATTTATTTTTATTTCATTTTCCAGATTTATTTTTCTTCTTTTTTTTAGACTTTCATTGGTGGGCCAGTCATAATGGTCCCGCGGGCCTGATGTGGCCCGCGGGCCTGAGGTTGAGTATCACTGGGATAGGTGGTTGTCTAGAAACGCCAGAAAAGACCAATTGATTGTCAAGGCTGGCCGGCCGGCCTGATGATTGTATGAACTTTAATCAGGATAGAAATTACGATGATATGCTGTTTAAGGGGTAAGCGTTCCAACATGAGTACAGTACAGTACAGTACAGTACAGTACAGTACAGTACAGTACTGCACAGTACATACTCGTACAGTACAGTACAGTACAGTACAGTACGAGTACAGGCTACTCGTACAGTACAGTACCAGTACAGTATGAGTACATAATTGTACAGTACTGTAGAGTGCAGAGTACCGCACTGCACAGCATAAGTACATACTTGTATTATGAGTATGAGTACAGTATGCATACAGTATGAGTACAGTATGAGCACAGTACAGCATGAGTAGAGTACAGTCGAGTACAGTACAGTACACAGTACAGTAGGAGTAGTACAGTATGAGTACAGCTACAGTAACTATAACAATTACAGTATAGTTCCACTGCTCAGTTCACACAAGTGTGATTTTTACTAGATCTTTACTAGAAGGGTGACCTTCAATGACGACAATATGTGATCATACTGGGTCACCTAATGTTATAAAACAGCTGTGCGTGTCTGCTTGTGTGAATGTGTTTCCCATGTGCATGCTTACCATTTTAGTCAGCACGCAGGTAGGAAATTGCGCTGAGAGAGCTGATTCTGCCATTAGATGAAGGAAATAGTGGTGTGTGTGCACGCATGTGTGTGTGTGTGTGTGTGTGTGTGTGTGTGTGTGTGTGTGTGTGCGTGTGTGTGTGTGCGTGTGAGAGAGAGACAGAGACAGAAACAGAGAGAGTGGTTGGGAGTATGTGAGTGTGTTATTGCAGATATTGTCAGCTAGTCATAATGATTTTATCACTGTCTAATGAATAGTTATTTTTGTGTAACTTGTTTATAAAGGTGATTTATGGCATTTGTATATGACAATGCTCTTCTCCCTCGCCAAATCTCAGTTTGTCTTCTCAAACTCTCCTACTCACTCTTTCTCTCCCCGTTTTGTCTCGCCTCTGTCTCTCTGTCCAGGCTATTCTTCCTCCTGACCCTCCAACCCTCCCTTGTTTTATTCCTCTATCTCTCTCACCCCATGTCTCTCACACGCTGTTTCTCTCTCCCTCTTCCATCTCTCTCTTCCTCCTGTCAAGTCTATTAAAATACATTCTGGATACTTGCCATGGGCACATAATTTATTTAAGCTGAGGCCATGAAGAGTTATTGTTGTGAAATCCTACAGCCTTTTAGGAGATCAAAGTGCCATAACAGAAATCACATTCCCCTGCAAGTCCAACTCTCTCTCAATCTCTCTCTGTCTCTGTCTCTCTCTCTCTCTGTCTCTCAAGGGTGAGAGACACACAAGCAAGCAAGTACATGCAAATATATAAAGATATACTGTATATGTATTGACAAACATAGCACATACACTCCAAATATTAGCTCCAACAAAATTAACCACTTCCGGTGCCCTGCTCGAATGCACACTCTGTCTCAGTATTCACTGCTTGCTTTGTGTCTTGCGTAAAAGTTGTTAAAAAGTTGTCTAACTCATTGTGTACATAATAAATGTCTTATGCAAAGTTTGAGAGGAGTGTCTTCAAAGGTCATGAACAGTGAATAAATACAAATTGTACTAACAGTAACAACTTAAGTAACGTGTGCATGTCGTCCGCAGTCCGCACCATGTTTGAAACATCCAAAACAGCGCAAGTCTTCAGCAAAATGCATGAGGAGATACAGTCTGGACATTCTGGGGATTAGTGAGTACTGAATGCTGATGGACCGGCTCTTTAAATTATGAAAAATAGATATGTTTGTTAATTATAAAATATGACAACCCGGTGTATATCTCAGTAGAGAAAGTGGTCTGCATCACTGAACTGTCATGCACAGTAAAATCCTGTGTTCATTTAACTGTATGAGTGTAAAACGTGTTCACGCATCTTCACAGAATTTACTGTGTGCATCTCTATCCACTTCCTGTCTCTTGTGTCACAGCTTTTGTCTCCGTCTTTCCAATCCTAAACCTCCACTTTGACACTCCTTCTCACGTTCCCATTTCACTACACCCTCTTGTGATTTGATGACTTGTGGCGTCGTGGAACCCATTTTAGTTTAGTTTTGTATTTTTGTCACAAAAGGGAGGAGGTATTGTATGAGAGGTGCTTGCCAGGAGCGTGATTGTGCGACAGGCCTGCTGAGAACTTGATAAAACAACAAATTGAGGCAGTTTAACCCTGAGGGAGGGATTGGATGGAATCAGCATGGCCTGTGCAGGTGCACGAACACGGAGAGCTTCTCAGGCGCTCCTTCAACTGAGTACTACATGAAAAGAACCACAGGATTCTAAATCTGTCAAATAATACAACATGTGGTGAACAATGATGAGGCATCGCAGCTCTCTCTCTCTCTCTGCACTGGATCACGTTCATCCCTCAGGCCAATCTATTATGGAGCAATCTGAAGCTTTCCAGAGTAAATCAGGAAGTTAATTCCTCTTTGTTTCCTTTCTCATCGCTCCGAGTGTCAACCAAGTATCAGTAGTCTTCTTTTGATGAAGCAGACTTGTTGGGCAATTTAACGCGGAACTGTCACCTGTAAATTAGAGTCATTTATGGTTGGTTATTATGTAGATATGGTACCAAACATGTTCCCCATTTCTAATAAGGATAATTGACTCGTAACAGGTAAATTATAGTGTTGGCAGCACAGCTGTCATAGCTGTCATGTGCAGTGCAATATCTGAAGCCCTGTTTATCAGCACTGGGGAGTTGACTTGCATTCTGTTTGAAATCTTATTTTGTCATGAGACATCACAGAGTGGAGGTTCGCAGTACATACTGCAGAAATCTTTTGAGAAAAAAGAAAAAAGATATATTCACTGTTAATTTTCGCTGTGAACTCTTTGTCAGTGTCACACAGCAAATTGTGAAGATTGTAACGAGAAGGCAATTCCCCAACCTGGAACTTCAGTGTGGAAGATTTATTTCCAAGGGGCCAGACCAATCTCCCCAGGGATTATTTTTTCCCTGTGGCAGATTGGTCTCGTTTCCAGGCTAGCACATGAAGTACTTTTTGTATTTGGAACAAATTTACATAACTTTTTGAAACATTTTTGTAAGTGTTGTTGTGTAACTACAATGAACCGTGGTGATGGACTGTTATTGTGACATATCTGTTGCTGCAGTGGTGAGCCTTGTGATCTGCCGAGGAAGCTCTCACTTGGCAGATTGTATCGGCGAACAAGGCAACCCATCGGAATGTGACAAAATATAAAAAAAAGGAAAAGGACAAGTCTGTTAGAGATAAAACTGTGAAGGATTATCTGCCATTTGCCACGGCTCTGGCAATGTCATGTGATGTGCAATCAAAACGGATTTGGTGTAGGAGGAATGATAGGAATGGAAGGATGGTTGGTTGATGAGAGAGAGCGAAAGTGTGTAATATGTATGTGTGTGTGTGTGTGTGTGTGTGTGTGTGTGTGTGTGTGTGTGTGTGTGTGTATATGTGTGTGTGTGTGTGTGTGTGTGTGTGTGTGTTTGCGCGTGTGTGTGTGTGTGTGTGTGTGTGTGTGTGTGTGTGTGTGCGTGTGTGTGTGTGTGTGTGTGTGCGCGCGTGTGCGTGCGTGCGTGCATGTGCTTTGGGGGATATATAATGAAGCAAGAGGGAGGAAAAGACAGAATCATCACATTATATTTTAACAGGCGCATGCACGCAGCTACATACGCACACACGTGCACACACACACACACACACACACACACACACACACACACACACACACACACACACACACACACACACACACACACACACACTCTCTCTCTCCAGACACCCTCCTCAAATGAGCCAAGTGTCAGTCACATTCTGAACTTGCAGAGCAAACACAGTGAAATGATTGGAGCTGTCACTCAAAGTAATGTGTTGTTTGCCACCGGAGGTAGGGAGGAAAGGAGGAAGGGTGGAAGGGTGGAAGTAGGGGAGGGGGTAAAGAAAGAGAGCGTGAAAGAGAAACAAGTTATGACCGAAGTTCGCATTCAGTCTGCATGATCTCTTGTTCTGCATTTGTGCTGCAAGATCACCAATGATAACTTTGAAAGCGACGATGATGAATGTGAAAGTTCAAGCAAACATCACATGGAGGATTTCTTTTGAAACACTGAAGCCTTTTCTTGGTTCGCTTCAGGGTGGATGGGATGGGGTGGGGGGGGGGGGGGGGGGGGGGTCGAGGAAGGACGTTAACATAAAGGAACGTTTTATTCCTGTACTGTAAGTTTTAATGTATGGAGACACACTTCATTTCCTGTTTTACATCTGTTGGTACAAAAAGAAGCCTTTGAAATAGCCCAAAACAGCCCCATTGAAAAACCACACTGTTGCAAATAACCGATTGGACATACAGAGATGGCGTGCAGATTAATTTCTCTTACTGAGACGTAAAAGGGAAAAAGGGGGAAGGAAAGAGTTGATGACTGGCAGATAAGTTCTGTAGAGCAAAAAAACTCCACCATTGCTGCACCATTGCTGCAAAAATAACCAGTGCTGATTTTATGGCATAGAACCGGAGCTGACTACCCCTTTGACCTGAGTTGGAATATCCTCCACAAGCCAAAAATGCCCCGGCCCTATTGTACTAAATGTGTCAAACTATTGACAAGCTAATATCCTCATTCCAAAAGAGCTGAGTAGCCGCCCCTTGAAGTTTTAAAGGGAGGTGTGAAGACTAATTTATACTTCGTCGTAGGCTTCAGATGAGGCACCTCAGCTCATCAAAGTCAGCACACTCATCTGCTTAAGCCGTGACTTTCATCACCGAGGGTTATTGAGCACTTGTCAGTGATTTTATGGCACCCAGCTGGCTGCCTATTCAGAAGACATGATGCTGGGGCTTGGAAGAGGATAGCAACTCCCCAGGAGTGAGGGGCCCCCTGTGGAATGGGGAAGAATAGAAGAGAGAGAGAGAGAGAGAGAGAGAGAGAGAGAGAGAGAGAGAGAGAGAGAGAGAGAGAGAGAGAGAGAGAGAGAGAGAGGATGAGAGAGAGATTGACGGCATGCCTTTAAATGTGAGATGGTTTAAAGTGTAATAATTCTTCAGAGATTTCACTGGGGTTTAGAGGAACTCTGGCATTTGCATACCATTGATATGAAACTTACAGTATGTAATTATAATTGGGACCATTTTACAGTAGGCCTACAATAAACAACTACGAGAAATATACAACATTTTCGCAGTCAGTCACTTACTCACTTTATAACTCGCCGTGTTCAGTGACAAGAACAAGATCATTGTAGATTGTTCACCTGCTTTTCAAGTGACCAGACGTCCCGGTTTGGCTGGGATTGTCCCTGTTTCAAACTGGGTGTCTCAAGTTCCGACACTATATAGTGAAAAACACTATAATGCCCTGGTTTTCAACATTCACAACTAAATTGTCCTGGTTTTCACCGCAATTAAAATTATGATACTGTACTTGTTTTGAGCGCATAGCATAGACATTTATCATGTTCTGTTTTGTTGAAAGGTGCAGTCACTCGGTGTGCTAAGCTCTAAAATAATTGTGTCCCATTCAGATGAAAATGGCAGGTGAAAAAAAAATGTGACACATAGTGAGCTTGTAGATCAGCTATTTCCTCTATTTTTGAAATAGACGTAAGTGTCCCAGTTTGGGTGTTTGAAAATATGGCCACCCCAGCTTCACTATTAAAATGACAGAACAAGACCGAGATAGAAAAGTTATAATTAATGTTTTACAAACTTGATCCCTTCCCCTTCAGGCAGAACCCCCCTCTCTTTTTCTCCCTTACAGAAAATGTGATGATAGTCCTCTTCTCTCCCCGGGACATCTTTGTATATGAACTCAGGATTAGGACAGTTACAAGAATAGAGAGCCAGGACAGGTTGGCTGAGTGGCGCAAGTCAACGGGTTGGTGGTGGAGTAGGAGGTGGAAGAAGAGGAGGAGGTTGTGGCTGCGGGCGCACAGGCGGGCGGGCGGGATGAGAGAAGAGAGGAACTCCTCAGGTTTCACTCCGGGGCCGCACGTCTCCCTGAGGCGACAGGGAGATGTCAGCGTCTGTCAGGACTCTGTCTGTCATATAACACCAGGCTGTCAGCGTTGGCTCCATCACCTCTCCATCACCTCTCCATTCCCGCCGCCGCAGTCGCTCTGGGTTGCCTCTGGTTGCCTATAGGCCTGTGATCTGAGGCACACAGACAGCGCAAGTGGACGGCTGACTTCTCTTCGGCTTTACAAACCACCCTGCACTCCCCCCTCCCAGTCTCCTGTCCTCTGTGCTGATACCTGTTATGTGACACAACAAACACAAGGTCAAGATGTCAAGGCTACGTGTTGGAGTGTGGGGTTGTGTGTGAGTGTGTGAGTGTGCCGGTGTCAGTGTGAGTATGGGTTACTGCTGAAATTGTCTGTGCATGAAATCAGGACATGTCATCATTTGTGTGAAGCTGTGTGAGTGTGTGTGTGTGTGTGTGTGTGTGTGTGTGTGTGTGTGTGTGTGTGTGTGCGTGTGTGTGTGTGTGGGGGGGGGGGGGGTGCGTGCGTGCATGTGTTCATGTAGTTGTTCTGTGTGGGCACTTGCACGCATGCGTTTGTACCTATGTGTGAATGCGTCTCTGCGTGTGCGTGAAAGCCACGACTTGTTTTGAGTGACAGTGTGAGTGAGGTGCAGCCGGGCGGCAGGTCTTTGTAAAAGTGCGTCTTACCTTCTCTTCCCACAAGTCCCTCCGGCAACAAACTGTCACGGCTGACAGTCCTCACAAAGGAAGGAGAGGGGATAGGCAGGCGGTGGGGTGGAGGGTACGGGGATTTAAAAAAGAAAAAGTTTAAGAGATGAAATTAAAGCAAAGAAGGGAACCTGACAGTAGCTTGAGAAGAGGCATTGTTTGAGGGGGGAAATGTATCTGTGCAAGCTAACTTTGATCAGTGGAGGATGTGTGAGCCGTGAAGAGCTTGTAAAGGCAGATCCTAAATCCCATTGAAAACAGAGAATAAATTGCAGCCAAAAAGGCTCTTCACTTGGGCTCAGAAGAAAATAAGCATGTTGTGGTTGGCTAACAAAATTCTCAAAGTTTGTTAATTGCCTGTCCTTATTTTCTTTAGTTGAATTACTTAGTTTTTTTTACTATGTTTAATTATTGACCTGCACGAGCAAGTTACAACTTGTAAGCAAACTCAGCCAACAGCATTTGTACTGATTATATTGGCAGCTGTAGCGTGTTCACAGTTTAAGTTTGTCACAGTTAAACATACGTTTTTACTTTTTGTCAAATGTCACTGTGTCATGCACCCATTTCATTGCTTGGTTGTTTTCCCCTTCTGGCAGAAGCATTCTCTTCTGCAAAACATGTGCGGGGTTCAGGAGATAAGACTTGACAAATGTTTTGCCCTGAAAAGATCACAGTTCGACTTAACCCCGGGAGGAACAGAAGAAGGAACAGAAGAACAAGGCTAGGGAGGTGGAGGAAGAGAGTTGAAAGTTGAGGAGGAAAAAAAAAGAAACTTCCACAGACAAAACGTTTAAAACACATGCAGGAGATCGCAAAGAAAGAATAATGAGGATGTGGGAGGGTGGGGGGCAGGAGGAGGAGGTACTGGTGAGGAGATTGGAGAGAGAGAGAGAGGGGAGGAGAGATAAACACCTTTATTTTGTGATTCGAAGGTCAGAGGAATGAGTGCACCGCCCAGGCTCTTAGAGGGGGAGGAGGAGGGCCCTACAGTGCTGCCTGTCGGGGGACTTTGACAGACAATGCAGGGTGCGGAAGGGGAACATCATGCTGGTAGGATCTGAGGAGACTGTTTACAGAGGGCTTGTCTTGATCTACGCCCGGATCACCCCTCTTGTATGGAAAACACTCAGCCTTTGATGTCTCTCTCTCTTTCTATTCCTATTTCTCTTTCTATCGTTCTTCAGGGTCTTACTTTCTACTCTTGCTTGATCCTTCTTGCTCTCTCCTGCCTTTCTCTTCCTTAATTGATCTTTCAGTTATTCTCATCTCCTTCACCCTCCTGTTCTTGCTCTCAAGAATCAAGAGTTTACTTGTCACACATGCAGCCACACATTGAGGTACACACAATTCAATTCAATTCAATTCAATTCAATTCAATTCAATTCAATTCAATTCAATTCAATTCAATTCAATTATTGTACACTTTTTACTCAGCATCATCTAGTTCTAGTAACAACAATCAACACGTTTCCTTATTTGAAGGTTGAATGTAATCAGCATGTCGTTTTTGTAAATTTAGCCTGTTTCAAATAATACTAATAATAATAATAGCTTCAGACTTGGAGCATCGCAAATCTCCTTTTGGGAGAGAGTTGGGTGGAGGCTGCCCCACTGAAGGCTCTGTCCCCAAAGGTTCTCTCTCTAGTTTTGGAGATAGAGATGAGGTCCAAGTCTGTGGACCGTAGGTTCCATGAAAGAGTATGTTTATGGAGTAGGCCTGAGAGGTTCTGTGGAGCCAAGGCATTGAGACATTAAGGAGGAGTTTGTAATAGATGCAGAAACAGGAAGCCGGGTGCAGCTGTTCACGGGTGGGAGTGATGTGCTGCCAACGCTTGGGTTGGGTGAGAACTCTGGCAGCTGAATTTTGGACATACAGTACTGGAGCCTATCCAGGTACTTGGTTTGGGGACCCAAAGAGTACTCTCTGTTGCAGAAGTTCAGACGTGTAACAAATATGTGAATGAGGGTCTCAGTCCCGGAGAGTGCGGGACAGAGCCTAGAGGTATTCTTGAGGTGGTATAAGGCTGATTTGCTTATGGATTTGATATGTGACTGACTGGTAGGAGAGGGCTGAGTCCAGAATAATTCCCAGGTTGCGGACTTCCAGAGATGGCGATATAGAGCTGGCATCCACATGGAGCAACATCTCCAACCTTCTGGAGCAGTACCATGGGAGCCACAAGATGAGTTCTGTTTTTAAACTGTTTAGTTTGAGAAGGTTAGTGGTCATCCAGGCTTTTATTTCATTGAGGCAGTTGACTAGGGACTTAGGAGATAGCTGACTGGAAGGTGTGGTGCTAACTAAGTACAGTTAAGTACAGTTGAGTATCATCAGAATAGCAGTGGAAGCTTAAACCAGGGTGGCAGCACTGCGCAAAAAGCATGGAATACGGATATGTATATTACAGGAAACTCCCATTAAACTTTCCAACAAACTCCGTAAAACTCCCGAATTGTACCATCACACCTGTATATTACCGTATATTACTGTATATGCCTGCCAAACTTGAGGTTTACGGGGAAATCTAGTGCCCATAATTGTCCGTTAACTCCTCTTTTCACGCAGTGCAGGGGGAGCATTTATGGTGAACAGTGGTGGACCAAGTATGGAAAACGATAGGTACAGATGCATTTGTGTTGTGCGTGTCCATAGATGTATGTGTGCACATTAGTAGGACATTATATTGTGTGTTTTTATATTTATGTTGGCGTACATGTGTTTATGTTAGTGTGCCTTCTCATATTAACTTTTATGTGCGTGTATACACGCACACGCACATGTGTGTGTGTGTGTGTGTGTGTGTGTGTGTGTGTGTGTGTGTGTGAGAGAGAGAGAGTGTGCATGTGTGTGTGTGACTCTACAGTACAGTATGTGCGTGCCTGACAGGGTCAATCGGGGCCTGTCGACAGGCGGGCTGCTTTAATGTGACACATTAATGTGTCCTGCCAGCACCAATAACTCAACACAAGCAGCACATGTGTGCATATTTATTAGAGACCATAATTTGTGCTCCCTCGTAAAATATTAAACCTCCACTTGTACTGGGAACTGCTGAGTGTGTTCATGAAGCAGCCAATGTGCTGCGTTTTTTTTAATATTCTCTGTCTACCTCGAAAACAAGGAGTAAATGTGTGTGCGCGTGTAGTGACTTTTGTTCTGTTCCAGTGTATTACTGAGTGAGTGCATATGTGCATCTTGCGTTGGCTGACACTCCTGACAGTGTGTGTGTGTGTGTGTGTGTGTGTGTGTGTGTGTGTGTGTGTTTAGGGTTTAGGTGTGTCTGGATATCTGTCTCTGTGTTTGTTTGAATATCTGATATCTGTCTGTGTTGTTTATGAGGACTGCACTGACTGACAGGACTGACTGATCTGTGTCTACAAATGTACGCATATCAAGGAAAGACACCGAGAAAACGAAGGAAGTAGTAAAGAGTGTGTGCGCCTGTTTTTATCAGCGATCAGCTCTTGAAATAAATGGAGCACATTATTGAAACAACGGATTGCTCTGTTCTAGGATTGATTTATGCTGTCTGTTATTCCACTTTAATCTATGGACATTATCTACACAGGATTTATGGGCCATTAGCTCTATGAGGAGCTGGAATGTAAATGAGGCATAATAAATCAAGTCAGATGAAACGGCTGGAGCATGACAAGTTACTTGGTCTCTCTCTTTCTCTCTCTCTTACTCGATCTCACTCTCTGCCTCTCTGTCTCTCTCTGTCTCTCTCTCTCTCTCTCTCTGTCTCTCTCTACGGATGCCTTAGTAAGTGCTTTAGGATAATCAGGTCCTTGTGCTGTACCATTTGCCCTTTGTAATTTGTCCAGCATGATAGTGGAAATCACCATGAATAACTCTGATGATCTGATGGATGTGTAGCCCTTTTGTGGGTTCAAAGTCTTGCAAGTCCACGAGTGAGAGGGGGCCAGAGACTGAAATAACTTGTCCAAAGCACAATTGTTGATATGTGTGGCCCAGAGTGAGAAGTCAGACGCTAAACCCATGGCAGTATCTTTAGTGAGCTCTCCCCATTTATCTTCAGTGCGAATGGAACCCCATACCCATACCCATTACCCATTGAGCTACAATGACAAGTCAACCCTAAAGCCTAATTTATGCTTCAGGAAAAAAAGGGTTGTCAGGTCAACACATTTTTCAGCTGAACATTTGTCATTCTGTCGAGTGAAGTTGAACGACATTAGGCTATATTAGGCTGAAACATAAATTAGGCTTAACCCATGGTAGTGTAGCTCTAATACAACCATTAAGCTACACAGGAACTCAAACCATGGCAGTGTTAAATATAGCCAAATATAGCCCTCCTAGCAAACTTAATCTTGCAGAATGAACAGCCAAAGACAAAGTGAGTGTAAATGTTACTGAGCAGCCCTGCTTTCAGTCATGCACTTACCTAGTTGGACTAGTGCGTGCGCGTCGACCGTGCGTGTGTTTGTGTGTTATGTGTGTGTGGATGTGTGAGTGTAATATGAATGTGTGTGGGGGGGATTTGGGCCTTGGCTCAGGCACAGACTGTGTGAACAGGCCTCTGGCAAAGACGGATATTCAACGTTCACAGCTTATAGGAGATTTAGATAAAAAGCCATGAGGCATGACACATATCCTGCTGGAGATGTTAGGATCCTGGCTCGGCCACCACGGCCAAACTCTCTCTCTCTCTCTCTCTCTTATGCTGAATTCCGACCAGCAGCAGGCAGTAGCGAGTGAATGACATTTGCTAAATGGGGCGTGTGAGATGAATGAGTGATTGAATGAGTGAATTTTGGTCCAGTGAGAGCTCCACTGCTCCCAGCGGCTCAAAGCGAGTAGCTGTGCCTGGCCGTGGAGAGCTCACAAGGAGGAAGGAGAAGTATAGACGCTCAGCGCTCATCTCTGGCAGCTTATTTGCAAGCGGTCTATACATTTTAGGTACGAAATAGGCCATGCAGTTGCTCAATCTTGATTCTTGACTGATCTTAATTTCACATCTACAATATAATTTAAATCTTTGTTAGGCCTATAAATACCCCCCCCCCCCCCCCCCCCCCGCCGTCACCAAAAACAACTGTTTTGATTTCAATTTGACGACAAAATAATAGTAGGCCTATTGATAAAGGCTTGTAAAGTTTTTGCCAGAAGGTTGCCTTGGACCTATTTTCTTTATTTTTTAAAATGTGGTATTCCCTACCATAGAGCGCCTTCAGTACACATAGGCCTATTTGAATTTCCGAGCACTCTCAGAAATTAGACTTTATTATTTGAATCTCCTGATCTCTCTGTTTCCTTTTCCTAGTCCTATTTCATTCCATCTTGCTTTTCTCACTTTTCTTCTTTTCTTGTACATCTCATCTCACGGGATCTTTCACTCTCTTCTCTCTCACGTCTTATCTCTCCCCGTCTCCCTCTATCTATCTCTCCCCCCTCTATCTCCCTCTCCTCTTGTTCCAGATTGAAAAGGAAGTTCTTCTCTGAGGGAACAGCTCAAATCCTTCACAACCTGACAGGTGCGTGGTCTTTATCATCGAACGGCTGATCTATTAGACAGCAACCGTTAACACATACGGAGAGAAAGAGAGATAGATAGAGGAAGGGAGTGAATAGAGGGAGGACAGGAGAGGCCGGGATCTTGAATGGCTGGAAGGAGAGTAAAATAATAATTCTCAGGCGTGGATAAACACGAGGGGGATTTTAACCCAATCGCTCATATGATTCACGATTCCTGGCGTACAGCGCATGGACAAAGGGCCCTACCTAATTCCTACCAATTCAGCTCTGAGTCATTCCACTCAATTGGATTGGGTTTGACTAGCGCTGCAGCCCCCTCCCCCCTCCCACCGTGCACCGCTGTCAGGCTTCATCTCCTCAGTTTACCCTGCTCGTGGCACTGAACAACTCCACAGACTTTTCCCTGCGACCTCCAACCCGCACACACACACACACACACACACACACACACACACACACACACACACACACACACACACACACACACACACACACACACACACACACACACACACACACACACACACAGTCCTTTAGCATGAGCTCCATGTCAGCCTAGTGTGACAGATTGGCTGACGAGACACATGACAGGAGTTCAAACAGGAGACAAGAATAAGAACGGACATGTGATTCAGCGTTGAGAGGTCACAGGGGATGGGGATGGGCTGCCCCCCCCCCCCCCCCTCACTGCACGCACGCACGCATGCACGCTCACACACACGCACGCACACACACACACACACACACGCACGCACACACACACACACGCACACACACAAGCCCACGCACGCACGCACGCACACACACACACACACACACACACACACACACACACACACACACACACACACACACACACACACACACACACACACACACACAGTGTCCAACCCACCCAGCCCACCCCAACCAATGCTAATTGTAAACATATGATCGACGCACTTAGTGGGCGGAATGCCTCCTCTCGCTCTCTCCCTCTCTTCCACTGCTGATACTGTATGCATCTGTCTCAGTTCCAGCCCAGCCTGCCCAGCTTGTCCAATGGCGCTATCTAGGCCCAATCAAAACAGAAATATGAAGGGGAAAAGCCATGGGCCCCCACCGCTGCAGCGCTTAGTGGCTCAAATTGAAAGTGACAGCTTGACACTTAATATGACACCCGTAATGTGATTAGAGCAGCACAGCGCTCTCTCTCTCTCTCTCTCTCTCTCTTGTTCTTTGTCTCACTCACTCTATCTCTCTGGGGCTTTCTCTCTCTCTCTCTCTCTCTCTGTGGGATGTGGGAGTTTTCAAAGGGGAGAGAGCCTGGTGTCCAACCTCCATCATACACATACGCAGGGTTTGTTTCCTCTTGAAAGAGTGACGTGTGTGTATGTATGTATGTATGTGTGTGCGCGCGCGTGTGTGTTTGTGTGTGTGCACGTGCGTGCATGTGGGTTGGGGGAGGGAGTTGCCTGTCTTTTAGTTTATCTTGCATATGCTTCACGCTTCGAGACCAATTGAGATGATGCTGCTGTTCAATCATAACCCCCCGGAGGGGGAATTGCAAACACATGTGGAGGGGAGAGAGACAGACAGAAAGAGAGAGAGAGAGAGAGAAACAAACACATGTGGAGGGGAGAGAGACAGACAGAAAGAGAGAGAGAGAGAGAGAGATTGGGAGAGGGGAATGTTTTTGGGGGTTTAGAGGTGCTGGTGCCAAGAACAGAGGAGTTGAGTGGGAGAGAAAGTACTCGGGGGGAAGGATTAGATCAGCCATTATCGGAGCGGAGGCAGCGCTGGCCCGAGTCTTCCTGTCAGTCGACATCATATAAACGAGCAGTGACGTGACAATGATATCACCCCGGCTACCCCCTTCACTAGAGTCCAGAGGTTAAATGTAAAAAGAAATATATATATACACACATCAGTGGAAATGGGAACGCCAGGCAGGAACGGAAAAGAAGAACGTGATTGAAAGTAATGTAGCGGGCTGCTGGGGTGATGGCGTTTTTAAGTGGAACTCAAAGGCTGGAAATTGAACTGGAAAGATTTGATAGGTTGACCATGTTGGTAACAGGCCGTCGGAGAGACAAAGAAGTGAGACGGCGGCGCTGGGGCTTAGAAGTAAAAAACAAAAAACAAATGGTCATTTGGAGCCGAGTCCAGCAGGAAATTCAATAAAGAATCTTCAAAAGACCCGGGCTGACAGTGAAAAATAGTGAAATTATAAACACGGAGAGGGAGAAATAAAAGGGAGAATTATTGTATTTAGTGGTGGTAATGGTGGTGGGGGTGGGGGGGTCTGTCGGGACCATACGTTTTCCAACTGAGTAGTTACAGGTTGAGAGAGAGAGAAAGATCCTGGCTTCTCTCACGTTTAAGGAGACGAGAGGAGAGAGAGAGCTGAATATTCTTCAGCAAACCCCTTTCTCAATAAAGTTCTCCCCTTTTCTCCTTGGGGATTCCCTGACTATCATGTTAGTGATGACAGGATGACTGATGCAGCCTAGGGCTTAGCTGGGACGCAGCCTTAGGAAAACGGATGGAGGGCAGGCCAGGCGGCTGACAGGGCAATTGGGGGAGTCCAAGTGAGAGCTGCATCAGTGTGCCAAGCCCAGTAAAAAATTGAAAGGCCTCAGGTTTCCAGAAATGAGGGTCATTCCTCAAACTGTGTTTAAAAATGTGTCAGCGAGCGCCGAGATGGAGTCAATCTGCCAACTCCCTTCTGCCTCTCAAAAACCTCCTCTATCCCGCTGCCTTCCACTGAAACGCAGTGGTTTTTATTAATATTCAACCTTCCATGCCAAATCTCACCATGTGTGGCTCATCATAGAGGCAAATGAATGTTATCCATCATTCTCCCAAACACATGGAGAAGACTCTCGTGGCATGTTGTCCTCTCTCTCCCCCTCTCTGCTGCCTCTGCTGCGCTCCACCCCTAGCTTTCAGTTTAAGAAAAGCCTGTCAAAGAGAATCAAGTCAAGCCAAAGACATAGTTGAGCACATGTGACAGCCTGAAAGCCTCTCAAATGGCCCTATAATGAGTCTAATAATGGTGTGGGTAAGCATAATTTACCAGGGGCTGGGGCCCCAGCACAACTGGGGAAGTGCAGCGAGAGGGGGCGTATGGGGGGATGCAATGATGATGTGTTCTGTCCCTGTTCTCTGCTAAAAATGTCATCTTTAAAAGTGATCATAAACTGCCACAAACGGAATACCGGTAATGTTTTATCAGACCCATTTCTCATTGTAGGATTTGTCTGTCCAAGGCAATAGCTATCACAACACCTCCATTTTTGAGGAGCGCTAGCCCCGCCTATATACAGCTCAATATTTGCCATTGACAATGAATGAGTTGGCATACAAAGTTATCCACAGATCCGTGCAGTTAGAGGTAAAAACTATTTTCGGCCAGTTATAGCGCCACCATGAGGCTGAGTTGAAAATGTTCATGTGGCATTTCTTCCTCTGCCTAGTTGGAATGTGCGTGCACAATTTCATGGAAATCACACGATGTGTTCATGATTTGCAGCATTTTGTTTGAAACTGAGCACTTTGGAAGCCAATCTTAGCCAATCAGGATGGAGTCTGAGAAATCTGAAAGACCCGTTTCGTTGAATGGCTCTAGTCTAGAGAGACTGTGTACCAATTTTCGTGATGTTTAGACAAAATCTGTAGGTGTACTGTCCAAAAACTTGTTTTGCACAAAGCGAAAACAAGTGGCGTCCTGGTGGCGCTATAACAGGCCGTTCTGGAAATTTTGGGGCAGAGGTTCATCGTTGGCATCCAGGGAGTGTGTGTGCAAAATTTGGCATCGACCGGGTTAACGGTGCTGGAGATTAGCTGTTCACAGGCGGAAGGACAGACGGACGGACGGACGGACGGAGTGCAAAACATACTCTCTCCCCATGCCTTCGGCCTGGTGGAGACAATGAAAGACAAAGGGCAAAATGCAGGTGTCACACACAAAAAAACCCAATCCTAAAATGTATCCGTTAATATGGCCTGGACGGATGCTAGGCCTGACAGCATGTGATTCCCGACGACCTTTGCTGCGTGTCTCTCCCCATCTCTCTCGCCATTTCCTGTCAGTCTACTACTATTCTATCAAATAAAGGCATAAAAAATAATGTGCCAGGGAATATTTGAAACAATTCTGTACGGATATAGCCAACTCCTGACACAAACAGCAGTTTAAAACAGTAAGACGCCTGAGAAGCGACCTCGCCCTAAAGGGTGAGGTGGCGTGAGGGGTCAGATCAACATGGAATGAGTTCTGTACTGGCCATATAAGGAGCATGTCTTGAGTGTACTGCAGGGTTTGATGAGGTCAGATCAACATATGGAATGTCAGAACAGGTCAGCTCCATACAGTATTATGGAGATCTAAGGGTGGTAGCGTGGACATTCTCTTGAGTGTACAGGGTTTGATGAGGGCCCAGGTAGGGCCGGGCCTTAATTTCCGGGCCTGTCTATAGTTTGAAATTTGAATGGACAGGTATAAGTCAAAATTCGAAGAGGAAGGATGGATGGGGAAGGATCAACATATGGAATGTCAGAACAGGCTCTGACATATATCTATGGAGATTTGAGGTTTGAGGTCAAATGTAGAGTTGCTGGCCAATATTGATGACATCAGGGATCTCCATATATGGGCTTAACTTGCGACAGCAGGTCGCATTTACTATGACATTAGGGTCTCCACATATCCTTCCCTTATGATGTCACATGATGTCACGAGACCTGGGCACCATGCATATATGGTGCCCGACACACGGGAAATACACGATTCCATTGTCGCAATTAAAGGTATATTCAGTGATTTCACTTAATTCAAATATCACTTCTTTTTTTGTTTTGTTGTGATAATCCTCCTCCTCCCTACTATAGAGGGTATGTGCATGCATAAAGTGAATGGCAAAGTGAGTTTAACATTGCTTAACATTTAATGCAATCATATTGGACTTTTCTGATTGGATGTATGGGCTGTCGATGCCATAAAGTTGTCTTTTGACACTCAGTAGGCGTTCCCGCATAACTTCCTGGTTTGATGATGATGTCATACGCGTATACCCTCTATAGAGTGTGCTGACCAAGAAGTTCCTCCCTGTCCCCAGTTAACCCCTGGGGGTCAAAAAACCGTAGGTTTCGTTTTTGGCTAGGTGGCCCAGCCTT